>NW_010198885.1:0-16863 GCF_000695765.1 Mesitornis unicolor | reverse complement strand
CTGTCACCCTCCACGCCTGTCACTGCCCGGTGTCCCTCTTGTCACTCCCCCCGGGCCTGGCACTCCCCAGGTCTGTAGTGTCCCTCCTGTCACCCCCCCGGTGACACCAACCAGCGTCACCTCCCATCAGCCTCTGGGCCTGTGGTGGCTTTCCCAGCAGCCCCAGAGCCATCGCCACCCAATGTCGTGTCCCCCAGTGGCCTGTGTCCCCTCCTGTGTCCCTCCATGCTGTCACCACCCGGTGTCCCCTCCTGTGTCCCCCCATGCTGTCACCACCCGGTGTCCCCTCCTGTCAGCAGGGGTCCGGTGAAGCCTCCAACCACCAGTCACCGGCTCAGAGGAGAGGCCCCCACACCACACAGGTCACCGTCCTGCAGAGCTGAGACCTCTGGGCAGTCGGGAACAGGGCACAGATGACAAAAATGACAGAAAATAAATATTACTGATTGTTAAATCTTCTTGTCTGCATCTCAAATCGTCCTATGGGAACGTAAATGACCCCGTTTACAAAGCAGTGGTGGCACCCAGACGCAGCCGAGCATTCCCCCAACACCACAGACTCATCAGCAGGGTGGCTGATGAATGAGCAGGTTTCAAATGGACCCCAAATGGTCTCTTGTTCACAGGAAAGGACGCTTAGTTGGGACTAGAAATAAGAAAGAAAGGAATTAGAACAGAGAGCAGAACTTGTGCAGGAATAAGGAAATCGAATGCTGTGTGTAAACAGCAAAATAAACCACTGGAGGACAGAAAACCGATTATCATCTTACAGTGTTCATTATGCAGGCAATGACTGCAACTTAAAATATTTATTAATGTTTCATTATGCAGATTATTGCTTTTTAGTAAAGGAGCTATTTGTTGTTTCCACAAATGTATGACGCATTCTTTACTTTCTTTCCAGGCATCCAAGTTTTTCACAAGATCGAGTAATTCATACTGTGTACATTTCCACATTAATCCTCATTTCTCCTGTACCAGTTATTTGCCCACTAATATCCTGCAGAAAATTAAATTAGATGATTAATCTCAGTCACTTTCTTGTGCATTTCACATTTTTATTAATGCCACGATTAAACCCCCAGCTGTTTAAAGTTAGGTACTGGTTGCACGTCCCATTTATTCAAACTTATGAAGTGCAATCTTTCACTTCAGAAATGTTTGCTTCCTAATCCTCTGGGCGCAAGTCTTTACAGACAAAGCCCTTTGAACACCGGCTACCTCAGACAAACCAATCCAAAACCAAGAACATTTTTAAAGTAAAAATAGCGAAGACTGAAAAGCTTGGAGAAAACACTTCTCATGTCAAATTTTAGGCTGGGAAACTTCAGGAGGGAGGTGACGGCAGTCGAGGACGGTGACGTGGGGGAGTAGGATGTGTCACCAGGCCCCAGCTGCCCTGGAAACGCTGCTGTGCTTTCATTTGGACAAATTCCTCTTACCCAAGAGGTTGGACACGCCTGGGGAACGCCGCTTACCGCACTATAAAGAAATGCTCAAGTCATCACCATTGGCTCGCTGCTGCTGCTGCTGCTGCACGTGAGGAAGTTCTGGGTTATCCACGGTCAGAACCGAAAACCAAATCGGGAACCTCCGAGGGGGCACGGAAATGCCCTGCGGCTCTCAGAGATGGGCTCTGAAACCCACTGGAAAATGAGAGCGGCACCAGTGCCTGGTGTTCTCAGCATCACGGCTATTTCGGTCACTTCAAGTCGCTTCTCTCACTTGTAATCCTTCTGCTTTCAAATGCATTCCGCAGTAAAGTGCTCTCCAAGTTCTGCAAAACAACCTAAAGTGCAAGTTACCCAAGTTTTGTTGTCGCTTTTTTAGGTCACACTCGTTAGTCAAACAATGAGGAACTATTTGCTTTAAAACGTAGCTTCAGTGTTTTCCCATTCCGGATTATTAGGAGCTGCGCAGGGATCTTCTTCTCATTTACCACTCGATTGATTCCGAGCACCGTGTGCCGAGCGCGGTTGCCTGCGCTGCTCTAATTCGGGGGGCTGCCCAAGCCGGAGTTGTTCCTGAGTGTCTGCAAGGTTGTACAACTGAGTGATACAGAAACAAGCAAGAAACCCCTCAAAACCTGAAAGAACAAACGATTTCTGATAGCCTCCACTGCAGGAGCAGGTCTGTTGGAAAAGGAGACGCAAATAGGCAGGTTGGCATGGTGGGAAGGTGTGTGCTTGCATTTCTTTCTTCAGTTTGGTTTGTCAGGACCAAAGATTATTATTTTTAAATTACTATTGTTTTGCTTTTTCATTTTAGCCGTGAGTTCTGTGCAAGAGAACAGGACCTGGGACCTTGCACTGCGATGGAGAGCCCTGATCTCCTCCCGCAGAGCCACGTTGTGCTGGAAAATCCACATTGCTCTGTCAGTGAGCTCCACAGCAGTGTCAGTGTCATTAATACGCTTAAAAACAACCAAACCAAACCCAAAACTCTGACTCTTACCTGCCCCTGTCTCTCCTCCTTAGCTCCTCTGCATTCCATGCACCCCACAGACACCAAACCACGTCCCTCCACATCACAGCAGCTTATTACCACTGATAAATTATTACATTTTGAGCACAATGACCATAATGACATCAGGAGCATCATCCATCGTCACCCACCAGTGCTCTCTGATCTACGGCTTCTGGGGTGGCATTGACTGGGACAAACGGCCCCAGGGACCTGATATTTATTGATTTAAATGCTAATAAACATTCCTAATATCTGTGAGGAACTGCTCTGCAGTTTGGGAAGTGAAAGGGAGAAGAGATAATTAACAGGGAAAGGAGAAGGACCTAGAGATCCCGAGACACTGAAGAGCAGTTTGATTCCACAGGACCACCTTTGGGCTTTTCAGCAATGCCATGTGCATTTCCCAAGATCAATGAGGGGTTGAACTCGGTGGTGCTGCTCTCACAGATCACCAAAAACGCTCAGATGTTTTGGGATCACTGCAGCTCCTTTGCAATGTGGTGGGTGAACAAAAATGCAGTTCTTCTGCTGAGATCCGGCATCCCCAGCGGCAGGGAAGAAAATTTCGTGTGGGTTTTGTCGTGTTGCTGCCCAGGGCCACACAGGAGCCGGATGGCAGCAGATGACTCTGAGTGCCACCAGAAAACATCCCGCAAAGCAGCATCGCGGGCCAGGCCCCTTCCTGACCAACCTGTTCATTGGGATTGTTGCAGGTTTGTGCCTTTCATCTGCAAATTGCTTCCCAAACACTAATTAAGCCTTGAAGTGCAGCAGGAGGCAGGGAAGGCTGGGACTGCAGAGCTGCTGAGAGGGCCCCGCTGTGATGGCAGTGCCTGTGAGCTGCAGAGGGCTCCCATGCTCTGGAATGTGCCCCTCTCAGCCCATAAATCTGGGGTCCTAATTCACTGCCACTCTGCATAGCACCGATACATCATTCCTGAGTAAAACAGTCACAACAAATGACGGCCTTAATGTCCCACTGCTCCTGCTTGGCTTCCCTGGGAAAGGCTCTGCAGCCTCTCCCTTCCAGGGACTTCCCAAATTCAACACCTTGGTGATGGCCGCTGTTGAGCCGGGGTTTTCTCGTGGGCACAGGGAGCCCCCCATCACCATGGGGCACATTTCCACCCGTGGTCCAGGGGACACAAATCCCTCAACCAGCCCGCAGGCGAGACCAGAGCTCACTGCCGCAGGGTGCTCTCACGGCAGCACTGTGCAGAGGGCTTGATTTTTTTTTTAAATTTAAAAAATTAGACATTTTATCCCTTAAGTTTTCCCTACGGAGCCTGCCCCGGGACCGCTGATGCTCACGCCCGAAATCGTGCAGGCGTGGGGTGATGCTATCGCGTTACCTCCCGAATCTCATCCCTGCACTCAGCTGCCGGGGTGACCTTGCTGCTTAATGAATCCCCAGTCACTAATTATTCCGCCCGGGGAAAGAGGAGACAAAACTAACTCGCCATTGCCACCTCGTGAGAGAAGGAGCCTGGCGCCAGCAGCGCGAAACGACTCCGGGCTTTTGCAGCTCAGAGGGACGGTGACCCCCAGCCGAAAGGAGGGGACCCCCATGGTCATGGTCAGCGGGGGTGGGATTGTCTCTGGACCCTCCGTGGGGCTGTGGGGTCACCTCCCACACCTACCTCTGTGCCCTGGGGCAGGACCCCTGCTCCCTCCCCTGCACGCCGAGCTCTGCCGTGGTCCTGGTGGGTGGGTGGGCGCAGGAAGGTCTCTCCTTGGTGTGGGGGACCACAAAGGTCCAGGGTGCGGGTTCCTGGGCTCCTGCCATAACGGACCATTACCAAGAGATGCTCAGAAGGTGGAGATGCTGCCCGGAGTGAGCTGCCAGACCAGCAGCCTTCAGCTCCGTAGTGGGGACACAGAGCTCCCCGTTTTGGCCCGAGGCTGCTGTGATGCTGGGACGAGGGACAGGCAAAGGCACTGGCACTGCAACAGCAACTGGGAAGTAAGTTCAGAGTCTGCACTGGTGAGCAGGGCTCCTGCCTCCCTCCTGCATGCACAGGGTCACTGCTGCACCCCACTGAGGTGGACAGAGCTGTGCCCTCCCCACACTGCTGCTCCACACCAGCTCTTGTGGCACTGGTGCCTGTGCTAGGACATGTGGCCGTCACCTCATTCTCACTGGCATTGCAACAGTCCTTGGGAAGGACTTCTGCAATTGCCCAAAACCAAGTTTGGGGAGCATCAGGGAGGTCCTGGAGGAGTTGGTGCCTGTCCACCTCCTCCTGCACTATCAGCACAGGCTGGTGCTCCTCCAGCAAACAAATGTACACCAAAACGCTCCTCAACAAAGCAAACAGCCAGCCCCATTGCTGGCAGCACCATCAGTAGGCTCCAGAGTCAACACAGTACTGGGTCAAACGAGGCAGAGCTGCGGCTCATTGAGATGCTGTTCCTGTAGGGTCCCAAACCTGGGCAGTTTCTGCAGCAGCTGGAAAGCAGCGGAGGAGGGGATGCACTTCTCTGTTTTTTAAAGAAAACGAGTCTTTTCCCCGCCGCCCCGCCTCAGCCTCCCTCGCCCGCCCGGGCCCGCCTGCCGCCAGGGGTCATTTTAGCACCGGGAGAGGGGCCGGGTCGGTGCCCCGAGAGGCCGGACCCCACCGCAGGGTTCGGGGACCCGGGAGTTCGGGGGCTCGGGATCGCCCTGGGTGAGCTCCGGGAGTCTCTGCTCGCCGGACCCCCGCGTCCCTCAGAAAACCAGGGCTGCACAAACCTCGGTCCCGGGGGCCCGCAGCATCCCGGGCCCTACCCTGGCCATCGCTGTTGGGAAGCGGTGGTGCCACAGCGATGGTTGTGTCATTGGGAAGGGCAGGAAACGTCTCCTTGCTCACACACGGCCACATCAGCAGCAAAACCCATCGCGGTTCGTGCCCACCGTCACCTTTCCCGGTGCTTTCGTCCAAGAGGGCGCAGGGATGTGTGGGTCCCATCGGTACGGAGCAGCCGTGGCTCTGCTGCAGCACCAGAGACCCCGCATGGGGTGCAAACGCCTCTGGGACACAACTGACCGAGAACCTGGTGGCTTCTGTGCCATCCCCAGTGCCACCGTGCTGCTCCATGGGTCTGTCCCCACTGCTGCTCGTCAGCCCCTTCTGCTCCCAGGTCCTTGCCTCCAGCCTGTCCTGTGTCCCCCTTAATCTCTGCCTCTTGGCCACATCCACCCATGCACATCAAAGCAACCCCAGTGCTCCTCCTAATTCTTAGCTCCATAATGCATTTTAAATCAGAGTTAATTAGCAGAATCAAAGGCCCCTTCTCCATACCCTCTGGAGCCCTCCTTCCCTGGCCCGGCCAGGCCTGGCAGCTGTACATGGCAGCTATCACAGGACACAGATGCCGAGTTTTGGGAGACGGAGAGCCCAAACAGAGCCCTTTCTCCTGGCAGCTCCCTGCGCGGTCGCACTAATCACTGCGGAGAGGTGACAGGACTGTGGTGGCTGGCTTTATCCCTCGATGCTGCCTTTCTTTGAGTCATCCCATTCTGAGTCACCAGCAGCCGCTAATCCCGCAGAGATAACGGCTTCATCCAGCTCCTGTGCAGGTACCGTCCTCTTTGCACTCAGGCTTCAAAAAAAAGGAGATAAACACATGTGGGGTGAGGGGCTGGTGGGAGCACTCCAGGACAGGCTGCGGGGTTGTTTGTCACAGCAGTGCCTGTGTCACCTTGTGCAGCCAGTGCTGACAGAGCTGGGGCTCTTGGTCATCCCTGTCCCGCAGGCACGGGGGCTCCTCTCCCCTCAAAACCCCTGTTCTGCCCCCAGCACCAGAACCAGGACTGCGCTGTGCAGACCCATGAGCCTTCCCTGCGACTGCACCACCCACAGTGAGGGCAAGATGAAATCAAGCATCATTTGTGTCTTTCATTTTAAAACCTTCCATGGACCCTTTGGTAAATCGTGCCCACATTCATTCCACCCTTTGTGAAAACGCATGCTTTATTTCCAACCTAAATCTGTCTCAGTCAAACACCCCATTTCAGCACCCGTTGTCAAAACCCTCCATGCACAGGTACCTGGAGAGCAGTCAAGCGGTGGTTTAAGCCCTGACAGGACCCATGCTCACCTCCTTACCTCTCCTGTGGCCGATTCCCAGGACTTCAGCAGCTCCTATAGCTCCTGCCAGGACTCTGCAGCTTCTCAACGCCTTACTGGGAGTGCGGACACCAGCACTGGCCACAGGACGTTACTGGTCACACCGGCACAGAGATCACATCCTCTCTGTGGATGCTGCATTGCTATTTTCCCGTTGGTACCCAGGAATTTTTCTGTTTGGTACCTGCAGTGACACACAAAGCATCCGCTGTCTCCAGGAGAAGCATCCCTCAACCCGGACCCAGAGCCAGGAGCAGAGGCTGCCCCTCCTGTTGTAGTAAGGGGCACCCCAGCCTTTCCCATCAGTTGGGAGGGTGGGAACCCCTTCCTTGCTGAGGCTGCCCCGCACGGGACCCCCAGTGTTTGGGTGGGCTGCATCACCCCCACTCAGTCTCAGGGCTGGCCTTGTCCTCCTGTGCCATTCGCCGGAATCCACGGAGCGCCACATCTGCATGCAGAGTTTAAGAGCTACCGGGCAATTAAATTGAGTTCTAATTATTGCATATCACAAACAGGCAATTTCTACCATGCTAATATTAATTGCAGAGGAGACCGTAAGAGGTAACAGGCAGTTGTGATGTGTGCTTGGGGGGGTGTGTGGAAGCGGCGTCTGGAGATGCAGGGGTTGGTGCAGCCGTGGGTATCTGAGGATGGAGGGGGCTGCTGCAAGGGGCGAGCTGCCAGGACCTGAGGCAGCAGAAGGACACGGAGTCCCCCGAGCATCCCCCCTAGGATGGGCATTGCCACCGCGCTCGGCCCCTTCTGCCTCAGGCCGAGCCCAGAGCAGGCTCTGGTCACCTGGAACAACGATGATTTCATCTCAGTTCCCTTCCCATGAGGTAATTTTTGTCCCAGGGGTTATTTATCTGTCTATTGGCAAAAAAAAAAAAAGCCTTGTGTGAGTCAGACGGGCTGCACGACAAACCCATGATAAATTACATTTGGACATATGCTAAATGACATTTACCAATAAATTTATGCAGATTTCTCCTGTAATCCTTCTCCTCCATCAAAAGTAGTAATACTTTCTCTAATGCAAATGCACCGCTAGAGCCTCGCCACATCAAACAGGAGCTGCGCTGGGCTGTTGAGAATTCGGAACGATAATCTGCATTGTGCTCATGAATAATCATTATTTCCTATAGATGATTATTTAACAAAGCTCGCGCCCGAGCCTGCTCCGAGGTACGGCTGCTCCGGCTCCATCAGCTCTGACCAACCTTGCAATCGGATTTCACGCTCATTTCCCTCCCTGCTTCGTGCGATGCTTGTGCAGCATCAGATTTAATGGGCTCCGCTAACGAGCCCAGCCCCATGCAGAGTCCCACGGTGTGGGGTCCCGGTCCCTGCTTCCCATCCTGCTGGGGCTGCAGCCTCCCCTGCCAAAACCTTCCCCTGCAGAGCCAGGAGCTCGCGAGGCTCCGTTATAGCTGGACTCTATGATCCTAAAGGTCTTTTCCACCAGAATTATTCTATGGGATCGCACAGAATTAAGACAGGGATGGTCCAACACCTGGCACAAGCCATAACCATGGCATCCATCCATGTTCTCCACTGAAACTTCTGCCTTCTTCTGCAGATCCTGCAAAAACGTGGCTGCTTCAGCTTCCCATTCAGTTGTGTGCTTGTCGGGCGCATTGTGATGAAAGGCTCCTGCTCTCCAGTCCCACGTCGGAGCTGCTTTTCTGGTGAGAACAGGAGAAAACAGGGGAAATTTGGGGGCACTGGACAAGGTCTGGAGGCTCAGCGACATCCCCAGCACTCGGGGCTGGAAGGATTTTCCCCATAGAGCTGCAGGGTGTCTGCAGTTGGGGCAGCGCTGACAGCGACAGCCCCAGGGTGCCGGTGGGTGGCACACGGGAATGCAAAGCCCTTACCACTCCTTATCAGCGGGGTTTGTATTTTTAATCATTTTAAAAGATGATTACGTCTCGAGCAGCACTGATCTAAGCTAATGAGCAGCCTGGCACTTCGCGGCTCGGCAGGAAAAGTCCCATTTGCCGGAGTTGCGGTTTCTTCCCTTCAACCCGAATCACAGACGTTATGGCAATGAATGATTTCTTCTCACAGTTGTTTAATACAATTTTCCCTGCACTGGGTTTCAGGAGATGCTGCGGCTCATTAAAGCGATGATCAGAGCCAGCAATAGGACACAGGCGGTGAACAGCAGCTGCACCGAGTCCTGTGTGTGCCGGGGGGGGTTACAGATTTGGTCCTGCCGGCATCAGAGCCCCCCTGTCCCGGGAGCAGGGCTGGCACCAGGGTGTCCCCGTGATGGAGCAGGGGACCAGGGGTTGTGGCCGTGACTCACCCCTGTCCCTGACCTCGAGCAGTGGCACCGATGGCCCTTGAAGAGTGGAAAACCAGAAACCACCGGTCTGCAATGCTGATGGGGAGGGAACCAGGACCCTCGTGTTTCTGTGGTCTCCTCCTTGCCTTGTTTCCCCAAAAATCTTCTTTGTGGGAGGGCTCTGGGACCCCCGAGCAGCCATGGACTGGGCAGAGCCATGCCCAGACTCTGGGAAAAAGCACAAACTGGAATAAAACAATGAAAAACCATCCAGGCTGCAGCGCAGTGCTTAGAGACACCTCTGGGCTATAAACATTGATTGTGGGCCATAAAGACGCGGTTCGTTATGAGCCACAGAAGTTTTGGAGCCCGTGGCTGCTGCCAGAGCAGGGCTGAACATGATCACGGCTGAGCTGGGCTGGACTCACCCACTCAGGGGGTCCTGGGCCACCCTGTGCCACCCCCTCACCCTCCAGCATGGGGCTGGTTGCCTGCCCAGCTCCCTGCCCCACCATGCGGTCAGTGCGGTCCTCATGCATCACTGGCACCGTCACAGCTGTCATTACTGTCCTGGTACCCAGGGGCTCTCAGTTAACCCAGGGTGTCTTAGAAAGTTCCTCCATTGGCTGAAAAATGGGGAGAAAAGCAGCGTTTCCTGATGCAGTCACATCAGAGGATGCTGAAGCGCCTGGCCGGGTCATGGGCAGCTGTGGATGTTGTTCACCAAGGGATGGACACCGTGGCCACTGACTCCGTCTTTCCTTCCCAGGCTGAGAAAAGTTGTCCAAAACGTGCTGGGACTGCTGTCAACCCTGCGTCTGAAACCATCACGCACTATAAAACGTATTTTACAGAATCCCAGAATGTGAGGAGTTGGCAGGGACCTGGAAAGCTCCCCCAGTGCAACCCCTGCCACAGCAGGATCACCAGAGCAGTCACACAGGAACACGGCCAGGGCTTTGGGTGTCTCCACACAAGGAGACTCCACAACCTCTCTGGGCAGCCTGGGCCATGCTCCAGAACCCTCACACTCACAAAGTTTGGCCTCATCTTCAGCTTGAACCTCCTGTGCTCCAGCTTGGGACCATTGCCCCTTGTCCTGGCATTGGCCATCCCAGAGCAGAGCCTGGCTCCTTCCTCCTGACACTGCCATTTCCCAATGGATCCCCAGGAATGAGGGCACCCCTCAGTGTCCTCTGCTCCAAGCTCAAGAGCCCCAGCTCCCTCAGCCGCTCCTCAGCAGGAGATGCTCCACTCCCTGCAGCATCTCTGTGGCCCTGCTGGACTCTTTCATCCTCCTTTAGGGCATTCAGACAGTGCCAAAGGCGATCCTGCATCCCTGGGCATTTGGTGCTGAGCAATTACAGCGCTGGGCTGTAAGGAACTTTCAGACCTCAACAGGGAGCTCCTGCAGGGCCACTGTGATCAGAGGTTAAATGGCTTTTGAACCCTGGGCTGAGAGCCTCTGGGGTGCACTCAGAGAGTGATTTATGGCTTCTGCTGCTGCCCAGGCCAGCATCCTTCCCTGCTTCCACTTCGTTATTTCCCTTGTTACCACTGGGAAATAAATATGAATAGGATTTAAAGTTCAGAGCTCCCTGCCACAGGGCAAGTCACAGAGCACGGGTGGGCTTCAGGGCCTGTGATTTTACAAACTTCCCAAATCAGGAGGTATTTTCACGTTACCTGCAAGGTGAGACCCTACCAGCTGTAACTGGATGAGAGATAAACTTAGAAATGTGCAAAAACACCCCAGGAGGGGTGGTGGTGGGACTGGGGAAAGGGAGACCTAGCAAATACTTGCATTTTCATAGAATTATAACAACATTAAGGTTGGAAAAGACCTCCAAGATCACCAAGTCCAACTGCCAACCCAGCACCAAAGAAGGTGCAAAGGAGGGCGTGGGGTGAGGGGCCAAGGTGACAGAGTATGGCATGGTAGCCCACTGTCCCGGGTCCCCAGCACCCCCAGAGAGCCGCAGCCAGCATCCACCAGTGACAACTTAACCCATACTGCTGCTTTCTTCAAAAAGAAAGAGGTTTCTAAAGATGCAGGCTATGAAATTTTGGCCTTTGTAGAAACATTTTAATTACAAGTTTCCGGGACTTCTTTCCTAAGATAAACACATTTTAATTGCAAATTACTTCTGCTGTCTTTAACCGTCCCCTAATACCACGAGCAGCTGGTGCTTTTAATGTTTAATGACATTGTCTTTGGGATGGGATGGGATGGGCTGGGAGGCGGCTGCAGCCCCGCTCTGCCGGGGTGGGGGCTCCCTGGGTGACACCAGCGCACCCCGAGATGGCACTGGGTGAACCACGGTGACACTTGGGGACATAGGAGGGGAGCAGCAGAGCCACCCATACCCAGGGGTGACCCTGGCACAAGATGCTTGGCTTTTGGTAGCCGTGCCTTGCATCTCTGCCAAAAGGGACGGGGTCACCTGCACCCAGGGGGTTTGCGGGGACATGGTCCCCCCATGGCTCTGGGCAGGTCCTGGGCTCAGCAGCCTCCCTGGGGGCTTTGCAATGGCAAAAAACGGCCACGAGCGGGGCCACCGCGTCCCCTGCGCCCCCGCTGCCGGGGAAACGCAATTAGCGGCTGGTGCGCGGTGCTTCACGCTGCCGCTTGTGGGTCGGGTCTCTGCGGTGTGAGACTCAGCCTGGCAGACCTGGGCCCTGATCCCCGTCTGGCAGCCACCGGATCACACAGGAACGGCTCTGGACGGGGTCCATGGGGGCTGCCAGACGCCGAATTTCACTTTTAGGCAATAAACCGCTCAGGAGATGCCTGCACCAGCACCATGGGCGCCTGTGCCCATCCCATCCCTGTTCCTATCCCACCCCTGTCCCCATCTCATCGTCAAACCGAGCCACTCCAGCCATGGCCCCAACCCCATCCCATTGGTCCCCAGCCCCTCCACCCCAAATCCCGGGCCCCTGAAGGGCTGGGGACTGCAGACACATGGCGGTGACACCACCGTCTTGTCCCTGCAGCCTGTGCTGGGCAACTCCCTGGTGCCACCAACAGCCCCGGGCTCTGTGTGCACTGAGGTGACACCAAACCTCGCCCCAAATCCCCGGGATGTGGGGTGCTGGGTAGGGATGGGGACTTTAGGGCTGGAGAGGGACAATTTGGGACTGTTCCCGTGATGGGGACAGGGGACATCACCCAGGTCAGAGCTTCAGAGAGTAAAGGACGGGAGGAAGGGGTGCCTTTGCAGCACTGTCCAGGGAGGGGGGACTGACAGCAATTACAGGTAATTAGCTGGCTGCATATCACTGCCAAGGGGCAGGAGAGGGAGGCTGGTTAAGACCGGGAAGCAAAAGGGAATCACGTACCTGCTGCGGGCTCCGGGCTGCACAGGAAAGAAAGCCCTCCATTAAAAAAGAAAGAAAAATAATAATAAAAAAGAGCCTGCAGTTTTAAATATTTGCTATTTACTTGGAGGTTAGAGAACGCTCGTTAGCCTTTTCAATTATTTTTGCCAGTTTGCTGCGGGGTTAACTGGCTTGAAATGCTCCGTGAAGATATATGGTGCATTTAAAGAGTCTCTGAAAAGCTCATCTCGCTCCCCGGGGCGCTGGGAGAGCTCTTGTTCCTCATCCATCCTGGCTGGTGAGCACAATGCCGGGTGTTATCCTGATTTCACAGGTTAAACGTGATCCTTCACCTGCGGCCGCCTCTTGCTCTTCTGATTGCCAAAAGCTGGGGCAGTGAAATGGGCACAGCTGCGACCCCACAGGGCAGTGCTCACAGCAGAGTGGGGATGAGTGGGGTGACCCCAGGGGTGAGTGGGGTAACCAGGGATGAGTGGGGTGACTGGGGATGATTTGGGTGACTAGCAGCTTTCCCGCTCCCAGCACTGGGTCCGTGGGGTACCCCAGGGCTGGTCCCAATGGGTGCAGCGAGCTCAGCTCCAGCTCAGCTCCTGGGGTCCCTAGGGGGTCCACTTGGCCTGGCCTCCCAGCCCCCAGGTCCCAGTGCTGTCCCCATGGCCACGATGTGGGGTCCTTGGAGTGCCCTGTGTGGTGTCGGTGGGGTGGAGGGATGGGGGGACGTGGTGACATCAACATCACCCACATCTGCCCCTGTCCCCTGCTGGAGCCAGGTCTCCCCTGCACCGTTCCCATCCCAGGGGCTCCCCGGGCTGCGGCGCCACAGCTCAGCCGCAGGATTTATGCAGGATTCAGAATCGCCTGCCAAGATTCATGATGATGTTTGCTCTTTCTGAGGGCTGGCAATAAACCATGGTGGTCATCATCTCCATCGGCACGCAGGGGACATCCCTGCACACAGGGGACATCCCCGCACACAGAGCGGGCTGGGGGGGCTCCTCTTGGCTGTTTAACCACCCAAGCTCTGTGCTCCCTTAGGGAACGAGCCACCGGTAGCCACCCACTCAGGCCTTGGTGAGGGGCAGATGAGGCTTTAAAGTCTTTTTGGGGTATTTCTTACTGGTTCGAACTGGTGAAGATGGATAAGACTGACTACAGAGCTGCAATGGTGTTTATTGCAAACCTACTGACTGCACAGGGACTGCTAGGACCTTAGGGAACGAGCCACCGGTAGCCACCCACTCAGGCCTTGGTGAGGGGCAGATGAGGCTTTAAAATCTTTTTGGGGTATCTGTTACTGGTTTGAACTGGTGAAGATGGATGAGGCTGACACAGAGCTGCAATGGCGTTTATTGCAAACCTACTGACTGCACAGGGACTGCTAGGAGTCACTGATTAAGGGATAAAAACCACATACACCTTATAAATGAGGCCCCAGAAGAGGAGCATTTTCAGGCTGGAAGTTGGTGCCGTGCCCTGGTGGGCTCTGCTCCTCCCAAGGGCAGGTCCTGGGGCAGGCACAGGTATCCCCATCAATGCACCGGGGGACCCGACCGCTCTGCAATGGGGGCCGGGTGCTGCCTTCCTCCCTTTGCCTTCATTTCCTTTCATTCCCCTCTCCCTCCTCACATCTTCCTTTGAATCCTAAACTTCCTGCAGTGTGAAATGGACAATCAGGTCGCGCCGGCAGCTGCAGCCCGAGCGCTGCAGCTCTTGGCAGCGGGATCAGAACCACAGAACTATTTCTTTGAGGCAAATTATGCATTCATCCAGCTCATTTGAAACAAAATATGATTTGCAATTTAACTTTCCATAATGAGCTCCTGCTATTATACCGTTTCCATAATGGCTGGTTTCATTGGAACAGATTGTTGGTGCACATGGTTTACAAAACATTTTCAATGCAAGCCCCGTTTTTTCTTATTTTAAATAGCAGCAGCTGCTAAGCATGATAATTATTGTATTTCATCAAAATAAACTTACCAACTTGCTTCTTAACGCTACTCAGTGCAGTTTTCCAATGGACCTAGGGGTTATTAAAGCAGCTGAAACTGCGGAGGGAGCGGCAGACATGAACTCGGTGCCTGATGGTTTGGGGGGGAGGGGGGGGCAGGAGCCAACCCTCTCCCAAATTTACCATCATAGGGCAGAGACCCAGGACCCTGAGCCCCCCCAGTCCTTTTGGGAGATGTAGCATCTCTGGGTGATTTTGGACCAAGGCAGATGGGGATGTGCACGCTCACCCCTTGGCATCTCAGCATCCCCTCCCCATGGCAAGGGGACAGGGGGACGAGGGGACACTGGGCTGGTGGTGGCCCTCTGGGGTCTGTCTTTTGGCTGCTGGCACTGCCTGGGTTTGTGATGGTGCGGGAGGTGGCCAATGCCGTGGCAGCGGTGTGAATGTTAATGAGGCTGGGGGAGTGAGAGTCACGAAGGAAAGCAGAGGATGGAGAGAAAGGTGCTGACTGAGCCAAAACCTGCTGCAAATGGGTAAAGAGGGAGCAGAAAGGGGCAGGCGGTTGACACGGGGTCCACCACTCACCTCACTTATTGGTAAACTTCATTTTCAGCTCATTTAAGCACAAACTTTGCAAACCAGATGATCTGTGCTGTATATAATGCCAATCCCTGTCCATGCTTGCACCCATGACTCAGCCCACGGCCGCTGCAGGACGATGCCCCTGGTGCCAGGAGGCTGCTGAGCCAGCAGAGATCAACCCAAAACTGCGGTGACAAAGCCCCAAAAAGCCGGGAAGGGAGCACAGTTTGTGCAATCCCGGTGTTATTTGTCACCAGCCTTGTCCTGTGCTGTAATTCATGTCCTTGGCAGGCTCCATCTGAGCAGAGACAGGAACCGGCTCATCGGGAAAAAGGGAAAACTGCTTGATTTAAGAAAATCTGGTGACACCTCAGATAAGTGGCTCCTGTAAATCTGCTCCTGGCACTGCCTGGGGACAGCATCCCCTGTCCCTTGGTACCAGGGACTCCAATGTCAGCACCTCCCTCTGCAGCATTTGGGGTCCCGGCAGGACCAGATGGAGTCTGATCCCCCACACTCAGTGACAGAGGTAATGGGGGGTAATGACAGAGGGACAAGAGTTTACCAGCAAAGAGACTTCACCGTGCGAGCAGGTCTTATTTGTTGAAAATTTTGGGGTGAGCTGTTAAGATTGGGGTTTGGTGGGGTGGTCAACTGAAGATTTATGGGTGCACAGGCACTCAGGGATAGCAATGGAGGGGCAATGGATAGTAACTCCAGCCCCCCAAGGAGAGGCTGCCCTTTAGAGCATCGCAGCACTCGGATTTAGGTGACAAACAGTAATAGCACCACAGAAGCCACTGCTGTCCAACAGCTAAATAACAAACACGCGACATCCATTGCTTGGGCTTACCTGGGCTTTCGTGAGCTATTGCAAACAGTGAAAAAACCCCAACAAATCACAGCAAGAAAGGGCAAAGCACAACACGGAGAAAGCCATTGCTCTGCTTTTCCCGTCCAGCAGCATCGTTCCAAGGGCGACGACTGAATTTCCTGGAGCCTTTTGCTCTGGCCAGTGGAGCCGACAACCTTGTGCTCATCTTGTAGTGATCACACGATGGTGTAAAACTGCACAAGGGCATGGTAGGATAAACACCGAGCACTGCAGCACCCCTAAATCAGGCTGCTCAGGAGGAGGATTGGGCTCATTTGTGTGATGTGGGGATGCTGGGTGCGTCTCCATGTGGTACCCAGACCCCTCCTCATCACCCGAGGCTGCAGGGCTCTCCAAGGGGGTGGCTGTGGCATCGGCATCGCCCCCGCTCGTGGGTGGCATGGCCAGATTTGGGACCGATGGGCTGTGGTGCTGTTTATCACAGCCCGGTGGAAAGAAAACAAGGTAATGGGGCATCTGCTGATTCAATTCGTTGAATCTGAACAAATCTTTTTAATCTTCCTCCCCGAAGGCTTGGAAAGGTCAGGGAATAGGCAGAATGGGCACTTTCAGGTATTGAAATTAAACTTGTTAAGAAATCCATATTGATTTGCACTTCTCTGAAAAATATTGAGGCCTCCAGATTTAGCCTGAGTATTGATTTTCTCTTCCAGGGGAAAGACGTTGGCACGAAGGGGAGACATTACCGTGGCAGTAAACACCTTCAATCACCGCCCGCCTGCTCTCCCTTCACAAATAAAGGGTCCCACTTGGCCTGGGGGCTGCAGACTCCCCCCAGCACTGTGATATGGGAACAAACTTCATCATTTGATGGTGAACACCGTGGTCCCAGCCGTGTATTGCTTGGTCACTGGGTTTCCTCCATGCATGGGGCCATGGCTCCGTGC
Organism: Mesitornis unicolor; assembly: GCF_000695765.1. Lineage (NCBI taxonomy): Eukaryota > Metazoa > Chordata > Aves > Mesitornithiformes > Mesitornithidae > Mesitornis > Mesitornis unicolor. Next base: position 338 of record NW_010198885.1, on the reverse strand, counting down.
AGCTCCCCAAGGGGAAGGCTTGGAGAGGGGGTGCTGGGCTTTTCCCCTTGGGATCCAGGGATGGGGTGCATGGGAACAGCCCAAAGGGGTGTTCAGACCGGGCATGAAGAGGCATTTCTTTACCAAGGGGGTGGTCAAATGCTAGAACAGGCTTTCTAGAGAGGTGGTAGATGTCCCACGTTGGTGTTTGGGAGGCATTTGGACTATGCCCTTAACAACACGCTTGGACTTGGGAAGTGGTCAGGCAGTTGGATGAGATGGCCCCTTCCAACTGTATTATTATTAATTATTGTTATTATAATTATTAATTATCATCATTATCATTATTATTACTACTA
>NW_010198884.1:0-602 GCF_000695765.1 Mesitornis unicolor | reverse complement strand
ATCCATCTCGGCGCCTGTCAGGGCCGGGGGCTGCTGTGGCCCCCCCTCAGCCCAGGCCCAGCGGGGTGCAGGGGAGAGAGTGGGGGTCTCTGCTCTCCGCAGGCACCTGCCTGCTCCTGCCTGCTGCACCAAGGGCTTCCCTTCCCCACCTCTGCCCCGGGCACCTCTGGGGGATGCAGAAACAGCCCCCAGGGCCAGGAGAGGATGGGGGTCCCCATGGCAAGGGACACGTCCCCATGGCAGTGTGACACCCCCAGCCCCAGCAGGCCCTCCAACCAACCCCCCCACGGCCCTCTCTGCCCCCCGCCGGGTGATTTACGGGCTCTGCACAGACAAATGGTGAAGGAAAACAGGGCAGGGGGGTCCCGGTGGTGAGGGGCTGCTGTGCCCCGCAGGGGGACTGGGGTCCATTTGTCAGCGGGCGTCACCGGTGGGCGGCAAAGGGGTGTTGGGGAGGGTGTGGGCCAGCACGGTCGCCCCTGCCATGGCCACAGCGGTGACAGGCACCGGGAGAGCCACCGGGGGAGTCCCACCGGTCCCAACCCGCACCATGAGCATGGGGTTTGGCTATGGGGTGCAGTGGGACACGATGTCACCCTGTC
>NW_010198883.1:0-2815 GCF_000695765.1 Mesitornis unicolor | reverse complement strand
ATGGGGAGAAAACCTTGTGTATGGAAGCTACGGAAAAAGCCTATTTTTGCTATAAATATATAATGTTTGACATGGATGCATGCTTCATTTCTGGCAAGTGTTGGGACGGGGATCCAGACAGTTGCTCTGAAGTTAGGACAGCAATGCCTGGCTGACCACAGGCTGAGATGACTCCAGGCCATGATGGGGAGAAAACCTTGTGTATGGAAGCTACGGAAAAAGCCTATTTTTGCTATAAATATATAATGTTTGACATGGATGCATGCTTCATTTCTGGCAAGTGTTGGGACGGGGATCCAGACAGTTGCTCTGAAGTTAGGACAGCAATGCCTGGCTGACCACAGGCTGAGATGACTCCAGGCCATGGATGGACGAGGTGTGGGTGCCGCTGGTGTGGGTGCTGCTGCTGCAGCTGAGGACGAAGCGTTTTGGTCACACTGGGTGAGCAAGGCCAGAAACCAGGACCAGCTCTTTCCCCAGCCACCCTGCAGCACGGACTGGAGGAACCTGTGCTTGTACTGGGCCATCACAACTGGTGATGGGCAGTACTGGCTGTGCCAGTACTGGTGCCTGTGCCAGGATGACCAGTGCTGGGACAGCTCCCACCAGGCTTGGCTCCACAGCGCTGAGCCAGGCACTGCTGTGCCATCCTTTAGACCCAGCGAGGGCTGGGCACAGATCAGGGCAGCAGGGTGTCCCACTCCCCGTCAGGTGCAGCATTCATTAACCTGCCAGCCTTTCTCCTGCCCCTGCGAGAGCAGCTCTGTCCCCTCCAGGGTTGGGACGAGCAGCAGCAGCAGCCAGTTCTCTGTAGGGTCACTGCTCCCAAAGCAAGCAGCGCACCCGCAGCTCTATGCAGCTCAGGGCTGGCTCCTGGCAGGCTGGGGTGAGGGCATGGATCTGCTTCCCAGAGGAATAGGTTGGAGTCCCCAGAGATGTCATGGGGAGCTTCAACCCCAACTACAGCGAGAACATCTGCTATGTGAGCAAGCTGCTCCCTGGAGAGAGCTTTGACCACCTCAGGGAGAGCAGCAGCCACCTGCCAGTGATGCCCTTGGCCGTGGCCACCCCTCATGAGCACAGCCCCTACAAGAACAGCTATGTGGAAGTGTGACACACTCCTGCGCTCTGTGTGCTCTGCACCCCTGTTGCACAAAACCTCTCTGCCAGGCAGGCCTCACTCCCTGCTCCCACCCTGCCACCGCCAAGTGCCCAAAACCCCCAGTCCTGCTCCCTGCCACCGCCACGTTCAGCCCACTGTGCCGTAGCATCTGTACAGGGTGCTGGGTGCACTGCAGGGTGTTAGGTGAGCATGGTGTGCTGGGTGCACTGGGCAGAGCACTGGGTGCACTATTTGTTGCACTGGGTGCTCTATGTGATGCATTGGGTGCACTGGGTGCTGGTCTCAGTGCGTTGTAGCACACGGGGAACAGCGTTCCAGTACCTGCCCTGTCCTTGGGGTGTCTGGGAGGGCAGGGTGACATCCCTGCCATGTGCGGGACCCCTCGCAGGGTTGGAAGGGCTGCTGGGCTCCCACACTGCTCTCCTGTGCCCCTCCTGTCGGGTGCACTGGAGTCTGAGGGAGCTCAGCAAGACCCCCTTCATGCTCTGAAGTGCCTGCAAGCTCACCCAGGGACATGTCCTGGGGCAGCCCAGGGGCACAACCTTAGCTGATGCCAAGCCCTTAGCTGATGCCAAGCCCAGCTGTGGCTAAGCTGGCCAGGAGCCACTGGCCAACCCACAGAGACACTGGGAGTGAGGAGCACCAAGAGGCAGAGGGGCTAAGTCACTGCCTCACCCCTGACCCCAAGAGCACTGCAGGAGCCAAGCCGTGACCCCAGGGTCTCGCTGCTCGTTTGCCTGTGCCCTGGGTTTCCCACTGAATCAGAGCTCTGCTGTGCGGGCGGCTTGTCTGGACTCGCCCTGCAGGGTCACAAACGCTGTGGGGTGGGGTCCACTCCACTGTCCCAGCCCCATGGTCCCCATGGCAGCATGTTCATCTGCATCAAGCATGGGAGTGAGTCCCCTCCTGGCTTACCTACGGGTGCCTGCTCCCCGGGCATGGAGGGTACGTGCCCTGGCCCTCAGCCACTGCTACTCTCCCTGCAGATGACCAGAGCTTTCTGGCCAACACCAGCTGTGCCATCCTGCGGCTGCTGTCCTATGTGAGGAAGATGGTGGGGGTCCCCAACACCGGTGAGCCCTGGCTGCAGGGCTGCAGCTCCCCTCTGCACCTCAGCAGCAGTACCAGCGCTGCATCTCATCTCCAGTGAGATGCTGCACAGGCTCCCCACGGCGTGGGCACACCCGTGAGGTGGGGGTTTTCAGCAGCCCACACGCTTTTCCAGACGTCATTGACCTGTGTGACGAGCGGGGCATCCTCAAGCTGCTGTTCCAGGTGACCAGTCCCAGCATGAGTGCCAGCGAGTTCCTCCAGGCGTGCAGCATCTACTATGCGTGCTGGGTGGAAATAGGAGCTTCTGGTGGGTGTCTGGGCAAGTAGGACCTTGGTCCCTGGGGGTCCTGGCAGTGCCCAGGATGGTGGGGCACAGTGGGAAGGAGTGACCACAGAACTATCCCACAGGGACCGAGGAGGAGCAACGTGCTGGTCCATCACACTCCTCCTGGAGCGCCCCAGCTGGGTGCTGACATGGGGATGGGGATGGGGAGCAGCCAGGCAGGTGGGCACAGGCGTGGGAGGACAGTGCTGAGGCTGGGGGCTTTTGTCGAGTCCCCAGCCTCGTATCTGGTGGCAGAGGCCCTGCAGCTGCAGAGTGAGTACCAGCGTAGGAGGCAGACCGAGGCCTCAAAGATG
>NW_010198882.1:0-416 GCF_000695765.1 Mesitornis unicolor | reverse complement strand
TGTGAAATCAATGCTGAAATGCAACTCTGGGAGTTGGTGAGTGCTAACAGCAATGCCCTGGTGAGCAATGAGGTTTCTGGCTCAGTCTCTTTGATTAAAACAAAAACTTGCAAGACTGGTAGTAGGGTCAACCACTAAGAGAGCAGAAAGGGGCTAGGATGCTCTGCAGAATCAGATGAAATCACTTTATTGGTGGAGAAAAAGGCGTAATTCTGTTTCCTCAAGAAATGTGCGTGCACACACACGCTCTTAACTGATGAGATGGTTTCAGCTTTGTGCAGGAGAGAGATCAAGAACAGATATTAAAAATAGAGCATATTGGAAAGATGAAAACAAGTCACACAGTGGGACGTCCTTGGAGTCCTGCTGAGCAAATTGAAACTAAAAGTGCCCATGAGCTGACGTTAACGTTGGGC
>NW_010198881.1:0-1478 GCF_000695765.1 Mesitornis unicolor | reverse complement strand
CATTCCCCAATTTATACTGGAACCTGGGGAAATGGAACCTGGAACAATGTATAGCCTGAGTAGAAGCACCTCAAAGATTTACTGCAAACCCCATGCCTTCTGTACCAAGAGCAGATGCATTACCAAACCTGCCTCATTAGCAATTACTTCAACAGCCCACCTACAGAATCTGCCTTTACCTGCAGCACACGACTTGCCTCTAAATGGCAGAGATGCAAAAGCAGCAAGAGATGACTGATGCAATGCTCTTCAGGTGTCCAGCAAGTTTTCCTTTTCACATCACCCACCTTATTGAGCCTAGGGTGAATCATCCCAAACTTCACACTCACCAATGAGACCATCAGCCCTTATGGGGAAGTCTCTCTGCATACATGAAGCCTTATCTAAAACTTCAGCTACGAAGAGTGTTTAATTACATCAGTTTTAAGCCCTACCACATGCAGAGACTCAAACCATTACTAAGCTATCTCAGATGCAAATTGACAGCACGTTAAAAAACGTATCTCCTTGTCAGGGGAGATTCTTCAGCTCATTTTCCTAGAGCTAGGGGCACTCTTTTCATTGCAGAGACAAAATAAGTAGCAGCTCTGCACTTTCTTGTCTCCCCAGATAAGAGGGCTCATCCTAAGCACACCAGAGGACTGGTTACTGATGGCATGCTGCCTCCGCTGGGAATTTGCAGCCAGAATTAGGTAAGGCTCAATAACTTTTTGGCATGAAGCTCCTCAGGCAGCAATCACTTTCAGCAGCTGCTGACCATTAACAGATCCCAGATGCTAAGAGCAAAGCCGCACCAACTGTCCCTTCCTACAGGTGTAGTCACAGAAGGAAGAAACCCATTTGACAGCAGAGATACGTGATAAACGCACGGCAAAAAAACCCCATAACCCTAGTCATGAAAGTAACACCCTGCTTTGGTTCTAGGGTGCCATGTGGCACCCCAGCAGCTGCCCGCTCTCTGCCCACGGCCACACGTGGGGGTGTCGGGCAGAGCGGCCCCCCTGCCCCAGCAGCCACTGGGGTTCACACGAGGGCTGCCGGCACGGGTGGGGAGTGAGCAAGGAGATGAGAGATGAGCCCCACACTCCAGGAGGCTCCCCCCGAGAGAAACCCCTCTCGGGAGCAGCGATGCCACCAGAACGGTTTTTCCCGATGCCTTTTTGCGAGCGTTTGGAGGGGCCGGGAGCACGAGCGGCCGTGTTTTTACTGAAAAGGGCAAAGCGTAAAGACAGACCCATGCTCGACTCCCTCTCCGAGTAACTCTGAAGTTGACCTACACACACCGGCACACACTGTCCCCTTCCTCAGGTCTCCCGGCGCCGCCGCGCTGGAGCAGCGCCGCAACCCTGACGGCAGCGGCGGAGCCGGGAGCAGATCACTGGCTTCACGGGATGCAAATAGAATGCTGGGGGGCGGGACGACGACACTCTTTTAGGCTTTGGCACGAAGAAAAAGCCCCCTCAGGCTGTAGGGTGCTG
>NW_010198880.1:3867-10034 GCF_000695765.1 Mesitornis unicolor | reverse complement strand
AATCCAGTCTGTGACCTCACACAGCCTGCTCTGTGATGTCACATAGCTAGCTGTGACATCACACAACCCGCTCCGTGACGTCACACCGTCAGCTCTATGATGACACAGCCTGCCCTGTGACATTACACAGCTCATTTCATGCTGTCACACAGCCGCTCAGTGATGTCACATTGCCGCAGGCACACGCACAGCCCTGCCCTGTCCCCTGCCCCATCGTGGGGATGTCACCTTTGGGCAAGGGGGGGCAGCAGGCAGCCAGGCGCATGCGGGCCCCCTCCGCCTGCAGCCCCCGCTGCCCGTAGGTGTCCAGCAGCTCCCGCAGGCTGCAGAACGGCCGGGAAAACCCCGACAGCCAGAACTGCCCATCCTCGTCCCGCCGGATCAGGCACCGCTTGTAGTCCTGGCCACAGCGCGTCTGCAGGGAGAGACGGGGTCAGCGGTGTGAGGGACCCCGGGAGCCCGCCAAGCCCCTCCTGCCCAGCAGGTGTCCACAGTGGCACCATCCCTGCCAGCACCGGGTTTCCCTCACAGAATCACAGAACGTTAGGGATTGGAAAGGACCTCAAAAGATCATCTAGTCCAATCCCCAACCCTCCCTGCTCCAGGAGCCATCCACAGCACCCAGTGGGTGGTGTTGGTTTTGGTGACATTGGTGGTGGTAGTGTTGGTGACGTTGGTTTTGGTGACGCTGTTGGTGCTGGTGTTGCTCTCACCTCAGCGCAGACAGTCAGCAGGTAACAGTCAAAGTCCTGGGGGCTGCGGCGCAGCAGGTACAGCCCGGGGCGCCCCCCCACTGCCTTCAGCTTTTCCACCGCAAACTCGGAGCTGCCAACAGTGGGAACCCCCATTGCTCTGCCTCCCCCATTGCAGTGTTGTCAAACCCATCAGGCACTGCAGTGGCCTAAGCACCACTTCTCCAAACCCAGGATGGTGACTAGCACTCGCTGTTCCTGTGGCTCCCACCCAGGTGATTTCTCCCCTCATCACTCACGGGTTGGGGACGTCGAGGGAGGCTCCTGGCACCCACCTGATGGGCCCATGGCACTGGTTCTCCAGGTCCTCCAGCAGCCGCGGCGGTGCCACCTCCTTGCAGAAGTAGTGGTGTGCGTCCGTTGTCAGTCGGTAGTAGCCATCAATGAGGGCCACGAAGGAGCGGGCCTCCCGCAGTGTGGGGAACTCCACCTCCTGTGCCAGTCGGGTGGTGGGGGGGGTCAGCAACATGAAACACCCCAGGGCTCCCCCCGCACTCCCCTGGTGCTCACCAGCACCCGGTTGTCAGTCTTGGTGAGGGTGACGATGCGATTCTCCATGGCGCCACCATTGCGGCTCGCCTGCTTGATGCTGATATCAGCGATGTCAGGGAAGTCGCAGAAGTGCTGGTGGCTCTGCCAGGGGGACAACACCAGAGATGGTTCCCTATGCCCCTAGATCCACGGGAACCCCCCTTCCACGGGAACAGCCCATCCGCACCTCGGAGCCCCCACAGCTCCAGGAGACACCACTGTTGCCAGCCACGTGGATGGCAATGGTGGCAGCGGAGCTGGGCGAGCAGACGGTGAAGCTCTCCTCAGCCCAGTGGCGCTGCAGACGCTCCAGATCCAGCAGGTACTTGAGCTTCAGGGCACGACCATCCACCTGGCAACTCCCCATTCTCCGCAGGGATTTGGCCAGGCGGCGCCGGAGCCGCTTGCGGGTGAGGAAGTTGTGCTGCTGCAGCTGACACCGCAGCGCCGCAGGGATGCACGACTTGTAGCTGCAGGGATGGGGGGGTGACAGGACGGGGAGGTGCTAGGATGTCACTGTGGGTGCTGCTATGTCTCCGTGGGTGTTGGACTGTCCTCGTGGGTGCTGAGCTGTCCCTACAGGTGCTAGGTGTCCCTACAGGACCCCCAGGTGTTGGACTGTTGCTATGGGTGCCAGGCTGTCCCCAGGAATACTGTGCTGTCCCCACAGGTACTAGATTGTCACTATGGGTTTTAGGCTGTCCCCATGGGTGCCAGGCTGTCCCCAGAGATGCTAGACTGTCCCCATGGGTGCTGAGCTGTCCCTATGGGTGCCAGGATGTCCCCACGCGTGCCAGGATGTCCCCATGCGTGCTAGACTGTCCCTGTGGATGCTGAGCTGTCCCTATGGGTCCCAGGCTGTCCCTACAGGTGCTGGTCTGTCTCCATAGGTGCTAGGCTGTCACCATGAATGCCAGGCTGTCATAGGTGCCAAACCATCCCTATGGGTGCTAGGCTGTCCATATGGGTGCGGGGCTGTCCCCCCGGGTGCCCCCAGCCCCCCACTCACCTGATGTGGCTAAAGACATAGCCAGGGCTGTGGCGCAGCTCCTTGGCGATGCGCAGCATGTCCAGCACCGCCAGGCTCAGGTACTCCTCCTGCGCCGCCAGGCTCAGCGCCAGCGCCACGCGCCCCCCCACGAAGTCGCTGCGGGACTGGGGAGGGTGCAGAGGCTGGGGAGAAGTCCCCATGCCAGACCCCCCCCACCTCAGCACATCTCCTGCCCAGGGATGCTGCAGCCAGGGCATCTAATGCACCCCAACACCCCTGGTCCATGCATGAGGCCATGGCTGGTATCGTTCCCCCTCCAGCTAATGGGAGCTTCCAAGGTGACCCCTGCTGACTCCTTTGTGATGCTGGGCTGGTTTTGGGTGCTGGGGTGCCCCCTGCTGACCCCCTTGTGACACTGGGCTGGTTTTGGGGTGCTGGGGTGCCCCCTGCTGACCCCTCATGATGCTGGGCTGGCCTTGGGGTGATGGGGTGTCCCCTGCAGGGGCTGGTGGATGCTGGAGGAGGAGAAGGGTGGCATGGCCCAGGGTGATAAAGGCCATCACTGTGCTGAGGTTAATGTGTCCCACACTTCTAAGAAGCCACACGGGATCTGTCTGTGCAACCCCAGGTGTTGGGGACAGGGATGGGGACACAGCAGAGCTCACCTGGGCGAAGAAGTAATCGATGGTGGGGTAATCCAGGATAGGGCTGGGGCGGTCGCTCAGCAGCTGGAAGCGATGGGACTGTCCCATTCCGCACCAGTTGGGGAAGAAGAACCTGATAGGAAGATGGGAGGGGGCTCATTGCCACATCCACTATAGCAAACAGCTCCTGTGAGCCACCAGAGACCCCCAGGGCTGGGAGTGGGACATGTTCCCCCCCACCATACCTGATCCTGTATAACACAACCTGGCTGTGAGCATCCTCGACGGCAAAGACGTGATTGGGGGGGAACCAGCAGCTGAGGTCCTCGGTGGCCAGGGCAAAGAGCGGGTGGCAGATGGGCAGCACCCCTGGGGGGATAGCGGGTCCATGACCCCTCCTCTACTACGGCCAGGACCCCCAGCCCATGGCCAGGACTGCCAGCAAGTCCCCCAGTGCTCACCGCAGGCTTTGGCGGCGCGGACGCAGAGCTCCTCGGCCGTGAACTCGCCGCAGGTGAAGGTGAGGACGCCGGGGGAGGCAGTGCCAAGGGGGGTGTGAGAAGGGGGTGCCCGGTGGTACAGGTACACCTGGAGGGTGCCAGTGTCGGCGGAGGAAAGGCTGCAGGAGCGCTCCCCGATCAGCGGCGTCTCCTCGCCCAGCGGGGCCATGGCAAGGGCTGAGAGCACAGGATGGGTTAGTACCAGGGTGGTGGCACCGTTCCCCCTCTGTGTGACCCTCGTGTGGAGCAGGACCTTGCTTCACGCCTGCCTTCCCCACACATTGCCCTCATCATCCTCCCTGGGGTAAAACCCCCCAGCCAATCCTGCAGCATCTCCAGGGCTGGGGTGAGGTCATTCTAGAAAGGGGAAACTGAGGCACAGGGGCATTTCCCCATGGATAAACCCATCCCACGGCTGCTCCTCCTCACCATGTGCCCATGCCCTGCATTGCTCCCAGCCATGGCCAGGGGGCACTCAGCTTCGTCCCCATGCCCGACCAGACCCCACGAAGCCCCCAGTGTGGTACCTGGTGGTGTCCCGATGGCTTCACCGGCGCCCGTGCACTCCGGGATTGGGGCAGGGCCGTGCCGCTGGCTTGGCGTTCCTGGGCTGCGTAGGCGGCTGCGAGCAAAGGGGAGCGTCAAACCCCCCCTGGGTGACTTCCTTCCTGCCTGCAGCCTCCGCGGCAGTGGCTTCCTGGCGAGGAGGGGGTACGGGGTGGGGGCAGACAGGAGCCAGCCTGGGGTGCAGGGAACAGTGGGAGGAAAGAGGTGGGGAGCCCTGGGCACGCCTCTTCATGCTGGTCACCCCGTTGGGTACCCCAATGGGTGCTGCGCTGGTGCTGTGGGTACCACCGGGAGAGGCGATGCTCTGCCAGGGCATCCTGGTCCTCATCTTGTCCCACTCCATGGCACGGGGTGAGGGGCTGGGTGCTGCCCACCCTGCACCCCACGGCTGGGACCAGCTCCCTGCCCCACTCACAGCCACGATGGGACAAGCTCAGCCCCTTGGTCTTGCTTTGGCCATGGTCAGCCCAGCCCCACAGTGCCAAGGGTGTCACCGGTGCTGCCACGTGCTCATCCCCGGTGCTGTGCAGTGTTGCACGCACCCACTGGCGGATGTGGCTGGGCCCGGTGGCCACCGTGCGTTTTTTTTCTCCTTTCTGCTACTCCAAGCAGCTCCGCAAAGGGGCGAAGCTGAGGGGGACGAGGGGTCCTGGCCCAGGGACAAGGCCACCAGGGCTGGAGCCAGATCCCAGGGACCAGGAGCCGTCGTCTGCCCCACGGCAACGCCTTGGCAGGGACGGTGACCCCTGGGGTTCGAGGCAAGGGGAGGAGATCCCCACAGGACAAAGCTGTCCTAGTGATGGATGAGACAAAGCAGTGTTTTTGCTGGGGAATGAGGAAGCTGGGCCAGCCCACACCCAGGTGCCACATACCCCACCATCCAGAGCCATCCCTGGGGCTGGTGGCTGGCTCTGGTACTTGCCACGTTGGCCACTGGGACACAGGGTGCTGTGTCACCGCTCGACATGGCCCAGGTTTGCCCCGTGTGGGAGGGAAGGGGTTATGGCTGTGTCCCCCCATGGCTCCGTCCTTTCCCCCGAGGGTCCCTCCCTGATGCCCTGAGCCTGTGCCTGCCCTGTGCCTGGAGGAACTCAGGCATGGCCGCCCCTCGATGCCTGCCCAGGACCAACACTGGTTGGTCCTGCACAGCCCCCACCGTGCTCAGCACCGGTCCTGCCTGCGAAGGAGCTGCGTTTTTCTGGGTAAAGATTTAGCTTGGGTTTGTTTTGTCCCCTCGGCTGGAGATAAATTCGCCTCCAGCGGCTTCGCCCCTCCCTGTTTGCGCTGGCTGCGGGGAATCGCTCCCCCCACCCGTGTCCTTCGCATGCCGACGGAGCCTGTGCCTGGTGTCCTCCGGAGCAGCCGGACACAGCGCTGCCGCTCTCCTCGCCCCCCGCGCTCTGGACCGGGAGGTATCCGGGATAATTCCCTCATGGAGCCATCGCAGCTTGGGCTTTGTGGGCAGCTGAATGCTGGCACAGACCTTCCCAGGATGGGAATGGCATGAGGATGGGATGGGATGAGGATGGCATGAGATTGGATGGGAGTAGGAATGGAGATGGGATGAGATGGGGATGGGATTGGAGATTATTTGGATTGGGATGGGGATGGGATAGGAATGGGAATTGGGATGAGAATAGAGATAGGATGGGGCAGCAGCTGCTCTCCGCCCCATTCTCGGTCCTTTCCACTCGCATCCAATCTCAGTCAATAATTGCACAGAGTTTCCATCCCCTCCAGTTTCACTGCCCTCAGATGCGCTGGTGCTGCCGTGCCCTGGTTTAGCTGCGTGTGCCACATCCCCGTGCTGCGTCCCCCTTCACCCGCAGGTGCCTGGCGGGGATAGGATGGGGCAGCAGCTGCTCTCCGCCCCATTCTCGGTCCTTTCCACTCGCATCCAATCTCAGTCAATAATTGCACAGAGTTTCCATCCCCTCCAGTTTCACTGCCCTCAGATGCGCTGGTGCTGCCGTGCCCTGGTTTAGCTGCGTGTGCCACATCCCCGTGCTGCGTCCCCCTTCACCCGCAGGTGCCTGGCGGGGTGTCCTCCCCTGCAGCCACCATGCTGGCCATGGGGGCCTGGAGGCGTGGGTGCCGCAGCGGCTCAGCTTCAGCCTCTGGGACTACAGCGTCTTCGGGCTGATGCTGCTCGTCTCCACCGGCATCGGGCTCTTCCACGGCC
>NW_010198880.1:920-3755 GCF_000695765.1 Mesitornis unicolor | reverse complement strand
TCCAGGTGTTGGGGGTGCCGGCGGAGGCGTATCGCTACGGAGCCAAATTCCTCTGGATGTGCGTGGGGCAGCTGCTCAACACCCTGCTCACCGCCCAGCTCTTCCTCCCCATCTTCTACCGCCTGGGGCTCACCAGCACCTACGAGGTGGGCACGGCAGGGGGACGCATCCTGTCCCGGAGCTGCTCCCTGGGGTACTGCAATGCTGGGACGGCCCCAATGCCAGGGGGACCACGATGCCAGGACAGCCCCAACACACTCCCTTGTCCTTGTCCCCAGTCCCCGGAGCGCCGGTTCCGCAGGAGCGTGCGGGCACCGTGCAGTACGTGGTGGCCACGGTGCGTGCCCGCCGTGCAGGAGTGGGATGGGGATGGTGGGGCAACGCGGTGGGGGTTCTGATCCGGCCGTGCCCTGAGCCCCTGGGAAGCAGCCTTGTTCCCATGCTCATGTTTACCACGGCCCAAAGCAAACAGCACCCGGCGGGAGCCCTGTTATGAGTGCAAACCCCAGTGTTTTTGCTGTGCCCGCACATCGATGGGACCGGGCGCTGACCCCCCTCTTCCCGCAGATGCTGTACACGGGGATCGTCATCTACGCCCCTGCCCTCATCCTCAACCAAGGTGTGGTGGGGACATGGGGGCAGTCACATCCCCGTCCCTGCAGTGGGAACGTCGCGGCCCTGTTTCCCCTGTTTGCATCCTAGGGCTCTGCTCAGTGCCTTCCCTTCTCCTCCAGTGACTGGCCTGGACATTTGGGCGTCCCTGCTCTCCACCGGCATCATCTGCACCTTCTACACCACCATCGTGAGTGTGGGATGGGGGTCCCAGGGGTTTTGGGGGTCCCAGGGGTCTCCAGTGCTCACCCACAGCCCCATCTGGCGCAGGGCGGGATGAAGGCTGTCATCTGGACCGACGTCTTCCAGGTCCTCGTCATGCTCTCCGGCTTCATGGCCATCATCATCCAGGGGGTGCTGCTGGTGGGGTCCCGCCAGGGTGCGGGCCATCCCCGCCAATGGCTCCCGGCTGAACCTGGGCGAGTGAGTGCCCCCTCCATCACCATACCATGCCCTGACCCCGCTCCCCCTGCCGCAGGGTGCTGTGGGGGTTGGTGCCAAATCCTCCCAGTCCTGGCCACGTCCTGTCGTGCCCAGCTTCAACCCAGACCCGCGGAGCCGGTACACAGTGTGGACCTTCCTGCTGGGTGGGACGCTGGTCTGGCTCTCCATGTACGGTGTCAACCAGGCCCAGGTCCAGCGCTACGTGGCCTGCAGGACTGAGCGGGAGGCCCGGCTGTGAGTTCATGGGGAGTGCATGGGTCCCACTCAGCATGGGACGGTGCACAGGGCCTGAAGGGGATGGCTTGGGGCAGGGGGAGTGGCTGCAGACCACCCTGTGTACCCCTGTATGGGCCCAGCATCCTTGCATGGACCCTGTACCCCTGCACGGACCTTGCATGGACCCTGTACCCCTGCACGGGCTTCGCATGGACCTTGCACCCCTGCACAGCCCCTGCGCCCTCGCATGGACCCTGCATGAACCCTGCACCCTTGCTTGGACTTTACACAGACCCTGCACCTTTGCATGGACCCCTGCACAGCCCCTGCACCCCTGCATGGACTTGCACCCCTGCACAGCCCCCTGCACGGCCCCTGTGCCCCTTGCAAGGCCCCTGCCCCAACACAGCCACCCCTCAGTGCCCCCGTGCTTGCAGGGCGCTGCTGGTGAATCAAGTGGGGCTCTTCTGCATCGTCTCCAGCGCGGTGGCCTGTGGCCTTGTGATGTTTGCACTCTACAAGGACTGCGATCCCCTCCTCGCTGGGTACATCTCGGCCCCAGACCAGGTACCGCCTCCTCCAGTCTCTGCCCTCTCGAGCAACAAATTTGGGGCAGCGAGGTGGAAGGATGAGAAAATCAGAGGGGATGGACCCCCCGGGTCCTCATCTCAGCCCCACTGTGGGGGCTGGGGGCCCCTCGGGGGCCTGCTCCCCCCAAAACAGCCACTTCCCCCCAGTACATGCCCTACCTGGTCCTGGACATCTTTGAGACATCCCCAGGGGTGCCAGGGCTGTTCCTGGCCTGCGCCTACAGCGGGACCCTCAGGTGAGGATGGGGCACCCCTCACCCCAAGGGGACCCCAAAACTCACTTTGCAAGGGGGCTTCACCCCCTCCCCAGCACCGGGGCTGAGCACTGACACCTGCCCCCCCCCACTTCCCCCCACAGCACGGCCTCCACCAGCATCAACGCCATGGCCGCTGTCACTGTTGAGGACATCGTCAAGCCCCGGCTGCCCACGCTGTCACCACAGAGGCTGACCCTCGTCTCCAAGGGGCTGTGTGAGTGGGGATGGGGGCTGTGCCATCTCATGCCACACTGCACCATGCCGTGCCATGCCCCATCCCAAGCTGCATGGGACTGTTTTGTACCGTGCCATGGTGCTGTGCTGTGCTATCTCATCTGGTGTCACACCATGCTGTGCCACGCTGAGCTGTGCCACACCGCGCCGTGCTGCAGTGCACTGTGCCGTGCTGTGCTGCAGTGCACTGTGCCACACCGTGCTGCTGAGCCTCTCCGGTCCCCCCTGCAGCGCTCATCTACGGCATCTCGTGCATCACGGTGGCAGCCCTGGCGTCGCTGCTGGGTGGTGAGGTGCTGCAGGTGAGCCCTGGTGCATAGCGTCACATCCAGCACGGGGCTGTGCTGGCCCCGCTGCCCCCCCCAGCCCTCACCCTCTGGCCCTGCCTGGCTGAGCAGGACCTGGCCACGCTTTGCTGGGTGCCCGAGGGCCCTTGAACCGGCTGGGCTGCAGTGGCTGGGGGGAGCTGGGGCAAAGCCAAG
>NW_010198880.1:656-904 GCF_000695765.1 Mesitornis unicolor | reverse complement strand
GAACCCTCCGAGCCCCTGGCGGGGCCGTGGGGCACAGCTCTGTGTCCCCTCACAGGGTTCCTTCACTGTCATGGGGGTGATCAGTGGCCCGCTGCTGGGTGCCTTCGTCCTGGGCATGTTCCTGCCAATATGCAGCACTGCCGTGAGTCCCAGAGGGGTTTTGGGGGGAAGTCCGGGGGGTCCCACAGCAGCCTGCTCCCCCGAGGCTGTGTGGACCCCTCTCTTCCACTGCAGGGAGTGCTGGGGGG
>NW_010198880.1:0-585 GCF_000695765.1 Mesitornis unicolor | reverse complement strand
CCCCCTCCGGAGCCCTCTGCCCACTACAGAACCACACCATGGGCGTCAACCACACCATCCTGCTGGGACCCCTGCCCCCCCGCCCAGAGCCTCTGCCACCACCACGGTGAGGGGGGGGAGGCCAGGCAGGGGAGGAGGTGGCAGCTGAGGGGGCCATGGGGGTGATGTCACCTTTCCTTGCGATGTCACACCGCTTTCCCTATTCCTGATGATGTCATACCAGTTTCCCACTTTCTTGTGATGTCACATCACTTTCTTTATTCCTTGTGATATCACATCACTCTCCCTGTTCACTGTGATGTCACACCGCTGTCCCTGCCGGTCCCTGATCTGCCCCTCGCAGGCCACCCATCGTGGGAGATTTCTACGCCATCTCCTATCTGTACTATGGGGCGCTGGGGACCCTCACCACAGTGGTGGTGGGGGTCCTGCTCAGCTCCCTGCCAGGTGAGCCTGGGGGCTGTGGGAAGGATGTGACCCAGCCCTGGGGTCCCCCCTGCTGCAGCGCCTCCCCATCACACCCCATTTCTGGCAGGGCCAAGGAAGCAGACACGGCTACTCCCGGGTGTGCTGTGGTGGGACATC
>NW_010198879.1:0-290 GCF_000695765.1 Mesitornis unicolor | reverse complement strand
CCCCCCCATGGTGATGCCAGCCCCCCAACACCCTCCTCTGGGCAGAAATAGGGCAGGGAGCTGGCATGAGACGCCCAAAAGCTCCAGGCAAGCTATTGAGATGTATCCTGGGGAGGTCTCTCAGATGACAGCAAGAGATGATGATGTCCAGGATGGGTACCAGCAGCTCCCAACCATATCCTACCTGTTCGGGCTGGAGGCGAGCCAGTCATAGGTCTTGTTCCTCAGAACAACCTTCCAATTGATGATCCCAGCCAGACAGTGCCCTGCGGGAAGGCCAGAGGATGGGA
>NW_010198878.1:0-6592 GCF_000695765.1 Mesitornis unicolor | reverse complement strand
TCCTGCCCTCAGGCAGATCAACACTCCCTCCTAGCCTAGTGTCATCTGCAAACTTGCTGAGGGAGCACTCAATCCCCTCATCCAGATCACTGATAAAGATTTCATCCGGAAGACTCTCTGAGTCAAATCCACAGCTATAACATGATCTTTGACTGTAAGGCTTTGGGTTAACACGAGCAGACAAAGTGAGTAATGTGGGTATTGACTGAAGCTGGACTCTCCAGAAAAGTAGAAGTAGAACTAAAAAACCTGGGAACTGATTAATCCTATCTGCTTACAGATAGTGCAACAGGAAAGAGACATCTTCACTTCCAGGATGAATTTGGAGGTGCCTTTGGTGTCAAGAGGTGTTACTGAGAACATGCAAAGGTACTGCTCTCATGTAGTAGACCTACACCATAAACTTCCCATGAAAACTGCAAAAACATTCAGGTTATGCATGGATATGCTTGGAATTTATTTATACCAGGAACCTGTAGCAGCTTTGGCATTGCAGCAAGCATCTTTACACCAGATTTTAGTCATCTACAGATGAAGTTGGGCACAGGTAGTTCAGAGCTGCTTTACAGTTTAAGCTCGAAAGAGTGGGCAGGCAACTGAGAGAGGGGCTTTTCCTATACTCCAAGATTAAAATATTTCACTACTGTTGGATCACTTATTCAGATTAAAAGTATTAACTGAGATTTTATCAACTGTGGGATTTCATTTTAGCATATATTTGTAAAGGTAGTGAAAAAGATATATTTATGTAAAAGAAAACTATAACAGAAGAATGAACAATCTCTTTGTTCCAAGTACTTCTCTAAATAAGAGAGAGAAATCCGTTTTTAGGAAGGATCAAATGAAATTCAACATCAGGATACCTGCGTATCTCTTCACTTTTGATTCTGTTTGCTTAGCTGTTAAACCTAATGCCTGTTAATTTTATTTGCAACATATTGAGCCGGTTCCGCTGGCAAGCGTTGCTTTGCTTGTTTGTAGCTCTTCAGTTATGCACAGCGGGCGTGAGCTGAGTTTCGCCAGCTGATTAAGGTGATTGGCGTCAACGGAGCACTGCGAGACAGAATGTACCGGTAACTGTGGTCCTTGTTTGGAAAATCAATGTCGACTGCTGAGCTCCCCTCTAACTCTTTAGCGGGCTAAGGAAAAATACGTCGTTCTTAATCTTAAATATAAAGAAGCTCACAGATCTGTCCATGGGTTTGTTTTGGAAAATATGTTTGTATATGAATGAAATTCTGGGCAATTTGACACATTTCTATCAAAAATTTTATATTTTGGTGTGTACGTCTCAAAGTCAGATGCCAATAAATCGATTCAACAAAGTGCATACAGATTTCACTCTTGTTCCCTCACATTTGCGAGCATTCAGATGGTTTGGTATGGAATTAGAGTGTTGCTATGCATAACATTTTTGGCTTTGGTTGGGATGCAGCTTCAGCAAATGTCCATAAATTTTTGGGTCACTAGTTTCACACAAAAAATATGTGTAAGTGGGCTGAGCATCCATCAGATTGTATCTGAAGAGTAAATAAACCGTATTTTCTGACTTTATATTTGGTTTATGCCTAAATACACATATTTGGCCTATACGACTTAGGGTAGGTTGTGGACGGGCAGCAGAAATCATGCACATAAACTAACGAGTCTTGCACTATGAAGCCTTAAAAACAAAACAGCAAAAGACTTTCTTGCTGATGTAGGAGATCACAGGAAGAGCTGAGGAAACAGCTGGCTCTCCAAGTGCTGCTCAGCTGCTGCCTCTGGCTTTCCCAGCCCAGCCCAGATTATCACAGATGATCAATGATGACTACAGCTGCTTTTTGGTGGGCCACACATTGAAAAGCTTAATAACCTGTAAGTAGTCCAAGGTCTATGCATATTTGGTATGTGATACAAAATGAAGACGGGTTTCTTTCCAACAAGCTGCTAAAGACTTCAGAGCAAAGCCCAGCCTTTCCCAATGATACTTCATCATTCACATTAATTAAACAGAGCATTTTTATTGTGATGCTGCTAAAACTTCAAGAGCTAACATCAGAAACTGAAGATATAATGTCAGTTTATGTTTACATGGTTGGTTCAGTTTAGGATGTTTTTTTAGTTAAGTATTTAAAATAAAGCTAAGTTGAAATTCCAGTCATGTATCTGGTAATCTAATCGAGAATTATTAAAGGGCTTCACCAGTTTTATAAGCTCTTCACTTTGGAAAGACTGGGGTTTGGATCTAGAGTACACAGCAATTTAAAGTTATTGGAGCGCTTCACAAATTGGAATTCTAATTTGGAAGAATGAAGGTCTCCTAAAAATGTGAAGCACACCAATAATTCTAAATTATTTGCTAGTTTGCAAGCCCAGAACCCTCACAATTTACAAAGAAAGACACTTATAACCAAAACTAAAGTGCTGCAATAATTTCAAATCAGTGAGTGTGGTGTAGAGTGATCCTAAGGCACCGAAGTGCTACACTTTCTTTTATGGAAGACCTTCAATCTTAAAAATGTAAGCAAGCCAAAGAGTTTCTTCTCTGCAAAACTGAAGATGCGCTGAACTGATTTGAGATAAGCAATGTACGCATTACAACAGAGTGTATGGACACAAAAACCATCTGTGTAGCTGTGGATACAGCTGATAGCTTACTTCTTCTTATTTATAGGTTTGCTCATTTATCCTTACTTGTATTATATATAAAATCAGTTCAGTTGCTCAGCCTATTCAGGGACCTTTCTTCCCTCTAAGAAAACATATCTGTGTCTAATTTACCTGCACGTTTATACATACATGTGTACAAACAAAAGCACTTCTTACTTCACTGTTGGGAGAGAAACAACGCGCGGTGGTCCTGGTCCTCACTGATAACACCAGGCATGAGAACCAAGTCTGTAAATGCATGGGTGACACTAAAATGCTCATGGATCATGCTCATAGTGGAAACAGAAAGCTAAAATAGACCCAATATTGTGGTCTAAGATCTGAGACGGCTTCAGTGGCTGTATCAGACAATACAATTTCTGTTCTATCTGATCTTGCCCTGTGCCTGCTGAAATCAGTGCTGGGTCAGCTTTGTTTGGAGAACACCATTTTTCAATCATCATGATCATATTTTCTATTTTTTGTGTTATTATCTTGCCACATGAAACTATGTAATTAATTATTAGTTAATAATTTGACCTCCACTGCACCATATTTGTGCATACTTGAACTGCCTCTATTTCCCTAGTTTTGGAAACCATAGATATCTTACTTGATAGCCTCTAACCTATTTTTATGCAAAGCCAGTGATCTTATCCTCCCTGTTCCCTGGCTAGCTTTTGCAACACGGATTCCTGGATGATTTTTAAGCCTCAGTTCCAGTCCTCACTTTGCTCTGACTATTTCTTTTACGGGTTCCTTATGACCTGCCACGTGACTCTGATTTTAGTTTGCGGATTCTTTTTCTTTCCACCGAGTGTGATCTCTTTGTAGCTCTCAATATTATTGATCGTTCTCAAGGATCTCAAGAAGGCGGTCAATATCTACAGCTTTTTCATCTCTTTTGAGCCCCATCTAACTGTTCTTTCAGCAGGGTTTTTTTTTTTGGAGTTCCTGTTTTCTTTGCCTGATCGATCCTGAAAATTTTGAAAGCTCTCCTTGTTTGTTGTACCTACATGTACAGCTCTGAATAGCACATCCATTCAGGGCACGCTGACTTTGCATCTTTTTCAACTAAGTTTCTTTCCCTCTTACAGATGGCGAGAGAAAGATTTGGGAAAAGTAACAGAGACAAAGCAGACAAAGTGGGCCACAGACAAAATCGACCTGGAGCAATTGATCACTGAGTGCAGTCGTTTCGTAGCTAATTAAATAAGTCGCTATTGAAATGAACTGAGAGCTTAAGCCAAGCTGGTTATCAACACAGCACCGAAGTGACTAAAACCCAGGGAAAATAATACATAGCTGCACAACAGTGCGTCTCAAAAGAATGCTGCAAGCGAGGTCAATGTTATTTTTATGTGAGAGGTGGGAAAGCTTTTGTACAGACAAAAGAAGTGATTTTGCCAGGGTCATTCAGTATTGCTGGGAATATAAAATGTGTTCCCAGCCAATTGACCTCTTTGCTCAGCAACTCTGCTTCCAGTTTCCCCCTCTCTCATTGCGATCTATCAATATCACCTGCAGAAGCACAGGCTCCAGAGGAATAACGTGCAGTGAACAAGTATTCATTGCGTTCAGCAGCGAATTCCTGAGATGCTCAAGAAGGCTCAAGGGAAAGACCAGAAACAGAACGGTAATGCTGACCTCCTTTCCATGATGTTGGGGGAAACAGATTCAGAAAAGGACTGGAGTATATTAACAAAGGACTTGATATTCATAATACATTACTGATTTTGCACATTGGAGGAACTCTATAGTTCATAACAAAGTTATATTTTTAAAAAGCATTAGATTTCCTTTATTACGTATGCCCTTTTCCAAATGGCAAAAGCTTCAGGATCAGGCTAAAATTCATAACCATATTCTGTTTTTCTAACTGCAATGGCTAACTGTGAACTTGCTTCTCTCTCTCTCTCTGCTGTTCATTCGATTAACACTTCTTTTCCAGGTCTCTGTATATCTCACGTCTGAGTAGGCGGTGAAGCTTTCACTTCTATCCCACCGATCTGGAAATGTCTCTTCGTTTACTTTGAGTCATTTTCATTTCAAAGTTACATGTCCCCCATCTATGATCCTTTATATGACCTGTGTATGCTAAGAAGGAATGTCTCTATCACATACTTCAAGCACCTCTTGAATATATTACCAAAGAAAAAGAACTCTGCTTCCAAAATCTTACAGTATAAGAGAGGAACAAAATGTTGCCTCTCTGGTTCAACACCTTTAAATAATTCAATTGATACAGTTTTAAATTTGCTTATAACGTATTAATTTAGATGTCTAGCTTGCAGAGTCTGTTTTTCCACAGAAGTTCAGCCCTTCTTTGAATATGTATCTCTTTCCTGACTAATTCCTGGTTAATTACAGTGTAAGATACCTTTCCCACAGAGCCAGGTTACGCTGCATCCTTTCTGCTTGGTGATTTCCATGCTGCGACTGGAGCCGGTCCAGCCCATTCTCTTGTTTTGAGTCTCTCTTCACCCACCCCCTCTATTCCTTTCCTCCTGCCATCGTATTTCTACTGACCTTAAATACTGATGACTCACCTTTTCCCCTGAGTAGTTTCTCCTCGACTCCCACATAAAACCAGCCTTATTTTCTTTATGATGCATGCAATTTATGTGTGGTTAAGATCTTTTTAAGAAGAACAACACATATATTAAAAATACTGTGCTAATACAACAGTAGTAGTCAAAAAAAGTAGGTTCAGTTTTGTCAGCTGGAGAATAATTTCAGTTAATTTTAAAAGAGTTTGACTATGAAGACAAAATATAGACCTGACCACTTTGGAGTCAGTGATAGACACATTTGTATACCCGAATCAAATCCCTGTCCTCCAGATAATCCCTACAAGGAGTGAGGTCCTCAGACCTTCACAAACTCCAGTTCTGTCGGCTTGTGAGTTACCTGAAACTTGTATTTCACTTGGCTGTTTAAATTCATCTGGAGACCCATTTGAAGTTCGGAATGAGTCAAGTATTTCCAGGTGAACTAAACCTGACTCTGAAGGAAGAAGCCGAGAATAATTCCATTTTCCTCACTTTTCATGCAGATAAACCACCTGGATTTTCAAGAATCCGTGTAACTTAACCTTCTGAAGTGTGAGCACAAATTCTGCCTATCTTGAAGTTGCTGTAAATTGAACTTACCAATGCATTAGAACACAAAGCAGCTGAAGATCCAAGCAAATCTCCACAGTCGTCAGCAGTAACCTTTCCATTTGTGTCTGTACGTACCCATTTACATATGTTGGTGTAATGAATCCGTGTGCACAGTTCAATGGTCATAAAAATGAGAGTTGAGTTTTAAAAAAACAGATTCTTTTGTTGTGGTGGGTGTTTTTTTAATTAAGACTAGGTGACTCAACTTAATTTTGAGCATCCAAGCTAGAGAAGAAGTTCACAGGAGATCCCATTGTGCCATGGCCCCATCATGGAGACTTCTATTTACACCATTCATTTCTGTAAGTATTTTGCTACCGTTTTGCCCTTCAAGTGACTACATTTTTACGATTAAAAAACCCCAAATCCCCAAAACTCCAAAAACTACCTTGCCTGAACAGAAAAAGTGTTATTCTGTCAGACATTTTATGTCAGAGAAATAGGTAATGAATCTTTCTGATCTATCTCTGGAGCACTCCAGATACCTGTGAACAGGTTGAAGAAGACGTCAGGCATATCAATAGCTCAGAGGTGATGGAGTCATTGGACTAGCTCGGTGCTAGCAGCAGGAAACTGAATGATTTTGGGGAAATCTAATATAAGAAATATTAGAAAAAAATTCTAATACATAATTCTAACATAAGAAATATAAGAAAAGAAAATTCAAGGTGTTGCTAAGGATAGATGCTGTGGAATTACTATATACAGTCTCTCTCCAATGTATCCTAGGTTCCTACTAAAGAAGCACACGTATTTAAACAGGGTTCTGACCAAGGAATCACAGAATCACAGAATCA
>NW_010198877.1:2249-2472 GCF_000695765.1 Mesitornis unicolor | reverse complement strand
AGCATGGGGCTGGGGACTCACCCCTTCAGGCTGACGGTGCCCCCCAGCCGGTTCCTGGCGATGCTGGGCTTCCCCGTCACGTTGGCGTCCTGCAGCAGGGAGAGATTTTGGGAAGATCAGGGAAGTGTCAGCATCACCCAGCATCACCCAGCATCACCCAGCGTCACCCAGCAACACCCAGTGTCACCCAGCATCACCCCGCATCACCCAGCATCACCCAGCG
>NW_010198877.1:1655-2013 GCF_000695765.1 Mesitornis unicolor | reverse complement strand
TCACCCAGCCTCCCCCTGCATCACCCAGGGTCACCCATTGTCACCCTGCATCACCCAGCATCGCCCAGCATCCCCCAGCATTGCCCCAGTGCCACCCAGTGTCACCCAACATTGCCCAGTGTCACCCTGCATTACCCCAGCATCACCCAGCATTGCCCAGTGTCACCCAGTATCACCCAGTACCATCCTGCATTGCCCCAGCATTGCCCAGCACCACCCAGCATCACCCAGTACCATCCTGCATTGCCCCAGCACCACCCAGCATCACCCAGTATCGTCCTGCATTGCCCCAGCATCGCCCACCATCACCCAGTATCATCCTGCATTGCCCCAGTATTGCCCACCATCACCCAGTATC
>NW_010198877.1:670-1311 GCF_000695765.1 Mesitornis unicolor | reverse complement strand
CAGGAAAGCGGGGACGCGGGAGGCGTTGGGCAGCACCACGAAGGCCTCGGCGGAGGCGAACAGGACCCCATGCAGGCCGTGGGGGTGGCAGGAGAGCAGCGGGGGCTGGCGGGCCCAGAGCTGCAGCTCCATGGGCAGGTCCGGGTAGCGCTGCTGCAGCTGGGGGGGACAGGGCTGGGCTGGCACCACCGGCACTGCAGACACCGGCCCGGGCTCCCACCACCACCCGGGGCACAAACCCACCACTGTCCTGGGTGGGCAACGGGTCCTGCCCTGCCTGTGACCCACCCAACTGCAGCCCATCCCTGCTTGTCCCATCTCCTGCATCCCACCCCGTGTCCCGTCTTCTCCTGCATCCCATCCCTGCTGCATCCCATTTTCCGCATGTCCCATCCTGTGCCTCATCCCTGCTTATCCCATCTCCTGCATCCCTCCCCGTGTGCCATGTCCCCAGCATCCCACCCTCCTGAGTCCCATCTTGCCCACATCCCACTCCATCTTCTCCTGCATCACATCCCCTATCCTGTCCCTCCTGCACCTCATTCTCCCCACATCCCATCCCATGTCCCATCCCATATCCCATCCCATGTCCCATCCCAGATCTCACCCCGTGTCCCACCCCATGTCCCATCACATAACTC
>NW_010198877.1:0-316 GCF_000695765.1 Mesitornis unicolor | reverse complement strand
GTGTCCCCCCCCATGTCCCATCCCATATCTCTCCTCGTGTCCCACCCCATGTCCCATCCCACCCGTGCCCACCTGTGGGCAGAAGCCCCCCACGCTCTTGGTTGTCAGCTGGAGCGGGAAGCGCCGCGGGAGCTGGAAGGCAGCAGAGGGGTCGGGGTTGGGGTGCTGATGGGTGCAGGGACGCCCAGCGTGCCCCCCCGCAGCCGTCCCCCTCCCTACCGTGCCACTGGAGATGTTCCTGCGCAGGGCCCCGGCCGTGAAGTAGGCAAAGGCGGCCGAGTTGGCGACGAACTCGGTGACGGCCAACAGCACCATG
>NW_010198876.1:612-842 GCF_000695765.1 Mesitornis unicolor | reverse complement strand
TCAGTCGGTCCTAAGCGATAGGCGAGCGCCGATCCGAAATGGCCCTTTTGGTCTGCACCCAGCGCCGGCGTCGGTGCGCGGTTCCGCAGGGGAGGCTCCCTGGAGAGGTCCCTGGGCCGGCGCCCTGCCTCGGCCGGTGCCTAGCAGCCGGCTTGAAACTGGTGCGGACCAGGCGAATCCGACTGTTTAATTAAAACAAAGCATCGCGAAGGCCCGCGGCGGGGGTGGCC
>NW_010198876.1:0-249 GCF_000695765.1 Mesitornis unicolor | reverse complement strand
GCCTCCTCCCACAATGATTGGACCAGATACGTGGCGAACCGTTAGGCTTAATGCCATAACGATAGCCACCCAGACCGATTGGTCTGATGTGAAAGTAAAAGAGGCAAGTACCATCCGCCTCGTGGAGGATTTAGAGGGAATAAATCTGGGTAGATGTATTTTTTATAACTCGGCAATCGTGGGGACAAATTGGATCCCTTCAAGTGATTGGAGGGATCGGTGTGACGAAAAGAGACTCTACTGCAGAGT
>NW_010198875.1:0-10836 GCF_000695765.1 Mesitornis unicolor | reverse complement strand
ATATATATATATATATGTGTGTGTGTATATACATTCCAGTGAATTAAGTGTTTCTTGATACCAAGAAGCTTTATGTACATAAATAAATATTAATATGAACTTATGTGTATATACACACACGTGTGTGAATCAGAAATTAGGGCCTGATAGGCTATATGGATAATCTTTCACATGCTGACTGTCAAGTAAAATGTTCATCAGCATTAATAAATGTGATGCATTTTCTTACACGTACAATGTAGATGGGAAAATTCATAAAACAAAAATCTTTGGTCTTAACTTTACTATCCATCAAGTCAAAATTGTATATGCAACATTCATTGGACATAGAAGTTTTTAAGTGACACAATGTTGAAAAAAAAAGAAATAGATAAATTAGACTCTACTCACCATTTGGTTTTAATATTTTTTTGATTATTTAATTTCTGAAAATACCATTCCAAATAATGTAATGTCTAGGTCCCTGTAGTGATGCTTGAATGACAGGACCAGTTAGCATTCCTGACATAATAAAAGGCCTATTTGTAGAATATACAGAGTTGTAAATTGTAGTCACACCCTGATTTATAGAACAAGAAATTGAGTGTGGATTTCCTGAATGAACTGTTAAAGTTAATGGCTAGCATTGTCTCCAAGTAGCTTCCCTTTTCCTAGCCAACATCCTTTTAGCAATCCTATGCCCATTAAATTAAATTATAGTTTCTTGAGCTTCTGTTAGGTTATGTCTGAATATTTTTAAAGTGGATCTAGGATGGGTAGATGAAAGTATAGATACAACAGATGGTTTGGGGCAGAATCCATTAAAAATGTGTTTCAGACAGCTCTAATTAGTGTAACAGCATAGAGTACAGAATAAAGTATAATATCACAAAGGGAAATGAGCCTTGGCAAAAACCATGGCATCAACTCTTATTTAATTCTGGTCAAAGTCTTGTAAGAAGAATTGGTCAGACTAAAGGAATAGCAGAAAAAGAGGCAATGAAGAAATCATGTTTTGGAATTAATATGTTACTTAGGCTGCAATTATCAAATATGACCAAAAAATGCATTTAATGAATCTGTGAGTCCCTTTACTAAAACCACAAATGAACATTTAATACAGATAGTGTATTGCAAATGCAATAAAAGAAATGAAATCTCAACCATTGCAGTTATTACGAAAGTAGAGATGTTAAAAGATGATTCACAGTTGCTATTTAAAGAAAGTCACTAATGTTTGAAATGCATGCCTCCAATACCCCTTGTACCATCAAGGTAAATCCATATCCAGCCATCATATGCTTCTTTTTCCCAAGTCCTCCTAAAAAATTGATTAAATAGATTCAAGTGGATTTGTGAAATAGTGTCCATTTGTTTTAAACATCTCTTTGTTTTCTAGGCTTAGTAAATTGTAAAATCATGTCCTTCTGTGTTTTGAGGGAACATTTTTGAACTGTTCTTTATAATCAGCTAAAGTTTTCCAGTGGCTCTGTCATTCAACTGAGTCCTCATGGACGAATTGCTTTGTTTGTTCTTACTTCACCATCTGCAAGATGAATTTTCATTACACTCCATTCAGATCTCTCAGGATCATCTTAGAGTAAACCTGCTCCTGATTACATCTTTGAATGGTTTTTCCTTTATTTCTGTTCTGCACAACTATTTTGTTTGGTGTCCTCAAAGGACTATGTCTGCACCAGATCCTGAAAGGTGATTATGTGTCTCTTCCTACTTACAAAGACTGTTTCCATAATACTTGCATCTTTCCTGTGATGCTTCTTGGATCTTGGTCATTCTAGTTAACTTATTGGTCTAGTAACTTGCAAGGCATCTGTCTCACCAACATCTGTCTCACCTAATGCTTACCAACAGTTAATTCCATTTTATAACTTGTTTATTCATCAAAAGTTTCAAAGGCAGTTTTAAAACGTGAATGGTTACTGCAATGCATTTGTGATTGTGTCCCATTGATAAGACCATATGCTTGCACTAAAGCCTGAGTTTTCACAGTATTCCTTTAACATAAGCCTTCTAAAATTGAGAGACTTTCTCTGTTAGTTGCTGGTTAATATTTATTTGCTCTTCATCTGAGACAAGATGGAAGAATTTTTAATCCAGCAAACTAAGGTTTAACGTCTGTGTAAGTAATCCACCTCTTGCTGTTGCTGAAACATACAATGGTTTTGTGCTGTGCCAGAATGGTAGTGGGAATTGTTTATCTGACAATTTCTAATAAAAACTTGGCAGATAATTCTTCACTTGAGCCAGAAAAACACAAATACATTTAAAAAATCCTCAAATATGTCTATTTTTTAAGGTAGGTATATAGCTGGATTTGCTTTTTACATTTCAATGAATATTTGAACAAATATGAATATAGAACAAATTGAATTGGGTTTGAAGAAAAAATATGGTTGGGGAAACACACTTCCACAACCCATCTTTGAGGGATATCATCTTACATCTCTACACGCTTCTAATACTTTTGTGCATGTGAAGCTTGTATGTAATTTCAGATAATGACTCTGTGCCATTATCTGACCTAGTAGATGACACAAATTAGATCATAAGTATCCTTGATTAAACACTAGAGTTTAGGAAGGACCAACACTTTTATGTTGGTTTGGGACATACATAATAAAGCCTGTTATTATTTGAGAAGTCTTTAGCTATTAGAATGTCCAAGTTATTTACATGGTGTCTAATGCAAACCTTATAATAATTTGTCTTTTTATAATGTATTTATTGATTTTTACAGATTATTTTCAGACAATATTAATATGATTATAAAATTCTTAAGAAAAGTTAAAATAATTTTACTATGGATATTATTAAAGTATTAATTTTAATAGTTTTCCTGGAAAATTAGTATACCCTCTTTGCCTGAACACTATCTGCCTAATCTAATGTACCAAATTATAAATTAATAGTATTTTAATTTTCACATACTGTACCATAATTGAATTTTACCTTGGGAAAATTAGTTAAATTATTAAATTTGCTGAAGTAGACTGTAGTAAGATTTATTTAAAGAATATATCAGTTTCAGTAAATGACAAACAAGACTACTTCAAAAAAATTCTATGTGGATCAAATCACAAAGTCTTTTTCCTGCTATTTATGGAGAAAATTTTCCCTAACAAAATGTAAGATTTTATGAATGAACAGTGTGGGAGCCTGCCAAGTATGAAAAAACTTTAGCTCCCTCAGCTTTCAGTAGAAGCAGCAAACAGATCTTTCTAACTCAAATAATAGATGTTGGGAGAGATCAGAATTAGGGCCATAGGGTTGGAAGGAATTAACATGACTACCTGGTCTAGTCTTTGATAATGAAATTCAGTTACAGAAAAATTCCCAGCAACTTTCAACAAGCCTAAGACATATTAAAAGTCCAAAAATCACAATTAATAATACCACTGAAAGAGATTGGGTAAGACTATTCATATCCATTCTTTAAATCCCTAGAACACATCCTGCCAAGATTGCCTTTTCTGTAACATTCAGAGGAAGGTCTAAATACAGTGGACCAGGCAAAAGCAAACAAATAAAAATTCTAGAAGCAACAAGAAATACAGAAGCTTCAATAACAGCAAAACCAGACGAAATCTCTATTAACTTCCAAGAAAGAACAATGGAGTTTTGTAATTAATCTAGAACCAGAACTACTTCACAGGAAAATAGAGATGAGATTTTTTTTTTGGCCAAGCACAATGTACATCTCCAGAGCGAGCAGTTTCCTGACTAGATCAGGTGGAAGTCAGTGTTTCATGTTGTTCCTGAGAACACTATTGACTCCACTGGTTAGTTATATTTTTCATATTCAAAATCATAAATGTTTACAGAGCAGCTAGAAAGTGTGGGTTCTTCCAATTAGACGAATCAATCAGAATACAGAAAAAAGGGCATGCTGTCTTCTGCAAACACACAGGCCTAAAAGATTCATAGAGAACTCCGTTGCCTGAAAAAGATTGTTCGGGTTTTTTTGGTTTTGTTTATTTGTTTGTTTTTGTTTGTGTTTTGTTTTGTTTTTTTCAAAAAAAAAAAAAGTGGATGGTCCTGACTGGTTTAGGACTGTTGGCAGCTCTGAAATAACAAAGGAAACAAGTAGTAATATTAAAATGGAGCTGGGACAAAGAAAAGAACAGAAATAAATTGCCTTGAATACATTGAACTAAAATGAAAAGAGCTTGCTGAGACTCAATTCCATGTCTATTCTGGAAACACTTAAATATATCCTCAAGTTGAATTACATATCTAAGTGCCACTCCATACAATAAGAATTCTTTTGGAATTAAGGATATGATCAAGTGTTTTGCTGAATTGAAGCCTAAAGAATCAGAAAACTTTATTTTATGTGTAACTCCATATAACTAAAGGGAAATTACACCTGCTTAATTCATAACAATATTAATTACTAACAGTTAATTACAGTTAGTATTAAGAATAATAAATCCAGTCCCATTTTTGCTTTGATGTCCTTCAGTGTCCTTCTGTTCACAGTTCATTGTTCTGGGCAAAAATGTCCTCTCAAGAAGACTATTGTATATTTTAACAAACTCATCCTACAGTATTACAGTCCTATCTGTTCCACTTTCTGTCCCTCACTCCTTCCAGCCAGTCCTTCTTTCATGCTGCCAATAGTTCCAATCTGCTCGAGTTTACTACTGTCCCTGTAAATCAATATCTTAGCCAATTTCTCAAGACTGTGTGGCAATGAGAAGTAACTTTTTGTTCTCATTCAATAACTGTTCTTCCTCCAGACATCCTTCCTACCTACCACTGCATAGAGACTCTGGAGCCAGTGTGTGTCAAAACTTAGCAGAGTTATGCTGAAAAAAGCATTGCACGGGAGACAGGCTAGTTCTTTAATTCAACAGCCATATCAGAAATCGTATAATGAAAGCAAAATCCTGGAATAAGTAAAGAACTGAAGTAACAGAGGTGTATCATAAGAAGAGCTGTTAGATGAGCCAAGAAGCAACCTGGGATTAGTAGAAAAAAGAAAATGTGACAGAGACCATTAAAATGACTTTTCCAGCCACCAGAGGTTGAAAGACACAACAAATGGACAAAGCTGTCATGGTTAAAAGAGGAGGAGTCTGCAAGGAAAAGCAAATGAAGACAGAAATTCAGGAAGAATACTGCATTTTCAAAAGGTGTTAAGTTTGTTGGTTTTTTTTCTTTTGAATTATTATTGAAATATTTTACATGTGCATAGATGAATTTTAGATTATTTTTCTATGATTTTTACTTTGATCCTGCCGAGAAATAATAAAAAAATATATATACCCTAAAATCCATCAGGCTGTGTATGTGAACCCTTTGTAGCAAGAAGCAGAGGAAAAGATAACCTCTTTTGAATAGGCAGTGGCAGACAAACATAGTTAAAGTGTTTGAATTCATACCTCAACCAGAAAATTTAACTGCCCTCTCAGCAAAGATTCACATTTCCCAGGTCCAGTCAATTGCTAATGTGTGGAATGTGATAGAACACATCCTGGTTTGAGCTAAATAGAACTAATTATTTAGTGATTTTACTTTTCAGCTAAGTCTCTTCTAAGTGACTGTACTTTCTGAAACTAATGGCATGTTTTTCCAGTGTTTGCTTCTACAGGTGACAGTGCCTGATGTTTATAGTTACTATTAGGTATGGTATGTAAATATAGCTCTTGCTTATACTTGTGCCTATGGAGACCAAGGCCATGGATGCTGTATTGTGGTATAGGAAGTGAAGTGTCACACCTGAGGAGAGGAGCAGACAGGACAGATGCCCCAAAACTGATCAACAGGGTCACATTACTTTCTGTAACATATGCAGCTGTTGGTCTGAAATATCTTTTCAAAGCAAGGAAACCAGTACATTGGCACTGAGAAGGTGATTTTCTTGTGGAAGACAGATGAAAAGCAATAACCAAACATTCTTAATCTAAAAATATAAAGTTAAATTCCAGTTCCTTCCTTTTGCCACTTCTATATGTAATAAATTTGGAGGTAATTTTTGATATAAATTCAGGGTAAATACAAGACTATTTGTCAGCAGGCATAATTTCTAACTGCTGTTCATAGTGCAACTAAATGCTAGCAGACTACATATTTCTGTAGAATTGCTGCAAATATTAATCTTATATTAGCCTTGAAAAAAATCATATGAAGGGTGTCAAAGGATAGTTCATCCATAAAAGTTGTATTCTTCAGTTTGAACT
Organism: Mesitornis unicolor; assembly: GCF_000695765.1. Classification (NCBI taxonomy): domain Eukaryota; kingdom Metazoa; phylum Chordata; class Aves; order Mesitornithiformes; family Mesitornithidae; genus Mesitornis; species Mesitornis unicolor. The sequence continues at coordinate 4,654 of NW_010198875.1, read as the reverse complement.
GTACAAAGCTCTGATATTTTAAACTTTTAAAAACCAAGTTGTTAAATAGAACTTGAATCAGTGAATTAATAGCATTAGAAAGATTTACTGTGACTGGTAAGTAATAGTGACTATGCTGCATAATATCCACTAAATAAATTCTATGCCTTATCCACCACTTAGGGATTTAATTTATAATGTTAAAAAAAAAAAGACAGAGAGAAACATACAAACTTAGAATAACTTACACAACATTTATCTGAAGTATCATACACATGACTTTTGGCTTTATGTTTTCCTTTAGACACATTAATTGTATGTAATCTGCATTTTTAACGCCTATATGAATGTTGCAGAACAAACACAGATGCTTAACAAAACCCTCAACTTTTTCTGTGGTTGAAAAAGACCTTAAAGATGATCAAGTCTAACCATTAAACCAGCACTGCCAACTGCTATGTTTAACCATCTCTTAAATCCCTCCAGAGATGCTTCTCTGGGCAGCCTATTCCAAGCCTTTCAGTGAAGAAATTTTTCTTAATATCCAACATAAACCTCCCCTGGAGCAACTTGAGGCCATGTCCTCTTGTCCTATCACTAGCTACTTGGGAGGAGACTGACCCCACCTCGCTATACCCTCCTTTCAGGTAGTTGTAGAGGGCGATAAGGTCTCCGCTCAGCCTCCTGTTCTCCAGGCTGAACAACCTCAGTTCCCTCAGCTGCTCTTCAACCTTGTGCTCCAGATCCTTCACCAGCTTCATTGCTCTTGTCTGGACATGCTTCAGCACCTCAATGTCCTTCTTGTAGTGAGGGACCCAACACTAAACACAAGATTTGAAGTGCAGCCTCACCAGTGCCCTAGTCCTGCCGATCACACTGTATCTGATATAGGTCAGGATGCTGATGACCTTCTTGGCCACCTGGGCACACTGTGGCTCATCTTCAGCTGGCTGTCAACCAATCAACATCCCCAGGTCCTTTTCCACTGGGCAGCTTTCCAGTTGATCTTCCCCAAGCCTGTAGCATTGCCTGGGATTGTTGTGACACAAGTGCAGGACCCAGCACTTGGGTTTGTTGAACCTCATACCTAGGCCAGGGCCATGGAGTCTGGGTTGGCCCTGGGGTCCAGGTCCCTTCCAGAGACAGAAGCAGTCCCCCTCCACACACTGATAGCTGCTGCTCAGCACCACATACACCGGGGGGACATTTATAGGTGCTGTCCACCCCAAGGGCTTCCAGCAGGGCTGCCTCAGTGTGTGAGCATTATTCAGGTACCATCATCCTGTCCCCCCCTGTGTCACCCTACGGGGAAAATGGGTGTGCAGGAGCATCCTAAACTCTACTTTCTGACTCTCCCCAGAGCTGCGGTCATCAATCTGAGTTGGGCTGCCCCTTCTGGTGTTGTTTTCATTGTGTGTCCCACCCTGGGCTATTTTGGAGGGTTGGCAGGCCTCCATGTCCCCACATCCTGACTAGTTCCCAGCCCTCCTTGGCACCTTTTGGTGTGGAGACCCTTTCTCAGTGTCCCCATAGAAAAACTGACTCTTCTCCAGTACCTTTTTGGCTGTGGCCAGTGGAGACAGTTAGGGACACCCTGGGGTGAGTGGCATCCCTCCAGCAGCAGGTTATTAATTATTGCATTCCTTATGGAAAGCCCAAATCATGGGATGCAAAATAGTTGAAAAACTTCTTATGCATGTTCCCTTAAGATCTTATAAAATTGTTAATGGATTTTAGCTTTTGAAATGTCTTTTAGCATTTTTTTCTGCTACAGTCTAATAAAAATACTATAAAGAGTACCAATGTTCCATTTGCTAGATCAGCTTATTCCACCTGAAGGTAAACAATTACATTCAGTTAAAATAACTCTTTTTTTTAAAGAATTCAGAATATATTAACATGGAATAAGGCATTATAGATATTAAATGACAATTTTGATCAATCTTGATGGCAGATTACTCTTAGTACCGTCCTGTTTGGAATCTGATCTATTGCTTTTTAATTCATAGGCTTCTGAGAAGAAGCCAGCATATTTACATAATGAAGACATTGCAATCTAGGACATGCCAATATTGTAAGTATTCAGAGATTAATTAAGGTATAGTAGTGATTAGAAGCCTGCATTTGAGTTAAACACACTTTGCTAGAGATACAATTGCAAAAGAAAGAGTTTCCACTCCCCCACAGATTTCTTATCTTCTTGTATTATGAGAGACGGAAAATAAACATTTAGAAAAATAAAGTGGCTTTATATGGGAAAACTGCAGTCATATATACCTCACCAAAAATAACTCCCAATGAAAAATCCACTGTGATAGGTTTGTTTGTCCATCTGCCCATCCACTTCCCCTCCTTTTTTTTTTAAGGGATGTGGCACATTTCTCTGTTTTTAATAGAGAAGGACAGAGTAGTGAAATGCTAGTAGTTGTTGTTACACAGAAGAACAAATAGCTTTTAAAGCTCAAGTTAATGAGGAAATCAAGACTCAAAACAGTCACAGAAAAGGTAAATTTCTCATCCTCAGAAAATAATTCCACTTGTCCTAGCCATTAGTTACCTTACTGCTCCCAGGATTAGACCCAGACCCTGCTGAAAGCTGTCAATGAGGTACCCTTCCCCTTTCCTAACCTTTCATTTGTCTGAGAAACAATGTTAAAAATACTACCCTGTAACCAAAATGACCTTAATCTAACTTGTTTTCCTGAAGTAAGACCAACAAACGGCTTGACTGTGATAACATACTTTGTCACTTTCTTCTTGTTATGGAGTGTGAGTGTGTGACGTTTAGATCGTCTTTGCTTTAGTAATACATTCTGAAGACTGTTAATTAGCCAAGCTAAATTAATTATCCAAATATATAATATTTGCTACATCCAGCAATTTTATGCCTATCAGAGTTGCAAAACCAGCTAACAGTAAAAAAAAATAATCTGAAATACTTTCTTAATGGTGTAAAATATTCTTTAAGGGAAGCCCACAATCTTTAAATACTATATTCAGAGGACCAACTCCAGCCTTTGAGTAACATTTGTAGCAGGCTCAGTAGTAACAAAGACAAATTGAACAGTTGTATCTAATGCTATGAAAGCAAACATCTTTCTGGATTCAGCATCTCATTATTATTGGGAAAGCATTAAGGAATGATAATAAAGCAATTTACTTTAGCTTTGTTTACCTGAGCTAACATTAAGGTTGTCAAAAGGGAGAAACCCCACAAAATTGAGAGATCCTGAAAAACTAAAATTGCAGAAGACAAACTAGTGGGTAATATTTTCTCTGAAAAATAATAACAACTATGACCCTGACAAAATATTCTGGATCTGAATTATAATCCATTTATGACTGACTGATGTCTAACTGAGCTGCAGCTTAACAGCACAAACTGCTCAATGTTTTTCTTGAAGCTGCCTCTGTGCATTACACATGTAGAACCATTTCAGTATTGATAGGACAAAACACCAGCATCCTGGAATTAAACAATCTTCCAGCTGAATCCTGAGGTAAGCAACCTAGCAAAGGCCTTCAAAGCATGCCTACCAGTTCAGGATGCCTTCAAAGGAAATTCTTAAAAAGTAATGGAAGCTGTTAATTTCTCTGAAAGCAGCCTGGCGGTATGGCTTATGTCCTTTCTTCCATAGTCCTATGCTTTGTAGAATCATGTATGTTGTGGGAGACCCAGAATCAATCACTTTCATAAGGAAGATCAAATCCTAAACCCTATTTACTTGCCTTAGCAACAAAGCAATATGTTGTCTCTGGAATGGAAAAAAAATAATCTCAATCTCTTCTATTACATAGAAAAAAAATCAGAATTCATTGAGAGAGAAGAGATTGAGTAGAATCAGTAGCATAACTGAATGTCTAGAGCAGTTTCTTGGAAGAAAACTCAACCAAATTAGAAGGGACTTGTTTTGAAATGCACAGACAGATTTTAGAAACCCAGTCCTGTTTCCTGCCAGATAAATTAGCCAAGTATTAGCAATAAACTCAGAATAATTATTTCCTGCATGGGTTTTGGAATTTTGTTTGTTTGCACAACTTGACTTTATGAAATGTCTGGACTTCAGAGAAGACAGATTCAACTGTGTTCTCAGTATTTTCTGTTGGCCACCATTAGACATTTAGCTTTTTTCTTCTACCTTCTGAAGACTGCCTGGTTTGATCCCAATCTTAGGCAGTTACCTCTCTATTCACGCATTCTATAGGAGTCTCAAAGGGCTTAATTTTTGACATTTTATCTGAAATAACATCATTGCAATTAGACCACTTTAGGAATCCAGTCACAAATATTCCACCAATTTTGCTTTTGTCTTCCTCTCTTTATTTCTAAGTAAATTTCAAAACAATGAGACAAAGGCAGTCCAGATGCACAGTGAGATATCACAGGCTACATAGAAAGTCAGCGTAAAAAGACTACTACAAGTTCATTACTTGTATTTAGGTCTGTACACACACTTGCAGCCAATAAGTCAAAAAATACATAACCCATTTATTCTATCCTTCCCAAACAGTTTTATCAGTATTTTACTCTGCTCAATAGCTCATGTAGCCCTGCAGCATTCAGACTGACCCAATTCAAACTATCACTAATTATAATGAGAAGCAATGCCTCTGCTGTACTTCAGCTGTAGACACCAACCAAACAACTTGTTCTGGTTTGAGCTAAATAGAACTA
>NW_010198874.1:642-1043 GCF_000695765.1 Mesitornis unicolor | reverse complement strand
GCATTTGTGCTATAAAATGGGAGATTGGACCTTCACAATGGGCTTTTTGCCATTAAATAAGAGAAGAGGCTTCAAAAATGGGAGTTTGGAGCATGAATATTCGAATTTCTGTTCTAAAAATTATAGCTGGGACCCTAAATGTCAGAGTTTGGGCCCTAAAGTGAGAGTTTGTGTAGAGAGATAGGGGAAAACCAAAAAAAAATCACAAAGTCCAAGCCACGGAACAGATGCTGGGATGCTGTTTGCGCAGAGGCGGAACAGACATCGGGGCGCTGTTCGGGCAAACGCAGAATAGACGCTCCCCACAGCATGGATGCTGAAGCTGCGGCCATGTTACTTGCTGGAATACTCTCTAAGAGAGGGATAGAGACACCAGCAAAACATTTACATGGGACAACGAT
>NW_010198874.1:0-222 GCF_000695765.1 Mesitornis unicolor | reverse complement strand
AGCAGTTACGTTCAGGCTTCGTGCAAGAATACGGAAGTGCGCGCGGTAGACTATCTTGAAGGGGGAGGCGCCAGGCCGAAAGTTAACACCTCCGGGGAGGGCGATGGGCCGTGCCGACTATAGCCAACTGCCCGCCCCGAGAAACAGTTGTTGCGCTGCAAACACTATCCTCCACGACTCTGTATCCACCATTGCTGCCACCTAGCGAGTCGGCGGGATATA
>NW_010198873.1:7425-8887 GCF_000695765.1 Mesitornis unicolor | reverse complement strand
CGTGGGAGGCCAAAAATCCACTTTTTAAAAATTTTTATTTTTTTATTTTCTTTTCTTATGACTGCGGTATTGTGCTGGGTCCTTTAATGCTTTATTTATACTTTTCTAGCTCATCCTGTTTGCACAGATGCAGATGGGGAGCAGCGGGAAGGGGAAATCTGCAGGGACAGGCCTGTGGCTGTATTTATGTGCCCCAGCTGTTCCGCAGCTCAGCCGCCGTCCAGTTTACATCGGTCCCTCATACCTCAATGCGTTTCGGTGGGAAACACAAAGAAAATGCAATCTGAGGTTTGGGTATTGAGATTCCTCGTGGGCTTCACCACATGTGAATTACATGCCTGTCACCTACCTAGTTGCTGTAATGACAATTTTGCAGAAATCAGTAGTTTAGGGACCTGCAGTAATACCTTCAACTTTAGGTGAAGCTTTTAGGTTCACTTGAGATGCAGAGGCAAACTCCAGCCCTGCTCCTGGCTGTTCTGGAGCGTGGGAGAGCAGCCGGTCTGGCAGCCGCCTGGGGTATGAACACCAGGGATGGATGAGGCCCACTGTGATCCCCGCATTCTTTGAGAGGACCCCAAGTACCTTTTAAATCTGGGTGGGAAATGCTGTAAATCAGACCAGAGTCTACAAGCTCCCATGGTCCCCATAACACTGCAATTTGCACCTCTTGGGTTTTCATCTCCAGGTTGAAAAGAGTGAGGGGCTGTGATATTTTTGGGGCTGGTGGAGGTGGGAGGTGACTCCCGCATTATTTTCTCCTCCCATTCCTAAACAACAGCCCTACACTGATGTACAGCTGTGGCCTTCGAGGTGCAGCACCCCTTCTGCTGCTCCCGAGATGGTGCAGCTGAGCCATTGCCCATCCCTTGGGCTCATCCCCAAAGCCATGATGATCCCTAAACCTCAATGACAGCGATGAGACTTTTGCAGCAGCAACTCTGGGCACCTACAGGAAGCTCTTGCGGTCACAGACATTCAGCTGAACTTGTGTTTTGTTCTGTTTTCCCTGGGGTTAGATTAAAGTGCTGAGAAGTGTGTGTAGGGGGTACGAAGTAAAGCGGTAGCAGTTCACAGCACACGCTTCTGCAAGCCTGCCGCAGAAAAGCAAGCAGCAACTACCAAAAAAACCCCACTTTTGAGCAAACAGAACTAAAATCAGTTCCTCTTTTCAGTCACCGAGGCTTTACTTGCTCAATACCTTGAAGACAAAGAATCTCCTCTCTATGAAACTCTAGGTGCTCAGAAGTGTAACGCGTAGACGCATAAAACTTCTGTAACCCTCTTTCTTTTAGCCAAGAAAATAACAGCCCTTTCAAACAACCAGGACAAACGAGGAGCACTTTGCTGTGTGTATAAATTGTTTAACAGTGGCTTAGGTGAATTTGTGGAGGAGAGCTCCGAGGTGGCTCTTGCTCCTCATGGTTAAAGACGCCTCCGAGATGGGGCTTTGCCAGGAGCC
>NW_010198873.1:0-7394 GCF_000695765.1 Mesitornis unicolor | reverse complement strand
GGCCAGCGGGAATGCAGCCTCTCCCTCCCCTTCTCCCACCCCATCCTTCAGCTCCGTGCTCGGGCCGTGTCAGAGGCCATGTTCTCCGCCATGTATGTGGTTCTCGTGAAGTTCAGCTATTCTTAGCCGAGGTTGTGAGTCATTAAGCGCTTTCAGATTGTTTATTTGTCAAGCCACAGGCACTGCAGTTTACTTCTGAGGCCAGACGAGCCGCTCGCAGGGTTTCTTTCTGCCGCAGAAATTACTAGGTGAAATTCCATGGCAAGAGGTCAGCCCCGCCACCCGAAACGCTGAGAGCCCCATCCCGCCCAAGGGCTGCCACCGGTTCAGCTTTAAAGTGGTCTCCAAGGTCAATATAAGAGAGGGAAAAGAACAACAAAGAAGAATGTGGTTTCCTACGGTCTCTCACCACCTGATTTAGCTTTTCTTATATGTGTTTCTTAAGACAGGGAGCAGAGCTTCCTAGTTGTAATCCCTCTGAGGCTGGGTGGTAGTTTGGGTGGTGAAGAGACTCCCTGCAAAGCGGGTTTCCCACCCGTGGTGGGATTAATTCCTCCCAAAGAAGAGGATTAATTCTTTTCCTGCTCCGCAGTGGGGTTTCTCCCAGTTTCTCCAGGTCAGACAGGAGTGGGGTGAGGCTCCTGCCTCGTGCTGGGAGGAGGACAAAGCTGCTGTGGTGTTCAGAGCCCGCGGTGACGGGGCCAGGGGCTGATGTGATCAAATCCTTTTGGAAACGCAGTACAACATCACTATTGTTCCACACGATGTCACGCATGTGCCAACATCCATTTTTGTAGCAAGTTTTGCATCTTTCACTCTTGTTTCTCTGCAAACTGCTCCCCCTTCGCTGCGCTCACAGGAGCTGCCTTGTATGGGCTGCGAATGCTAAAATCCTGCCCCAACCACCCACATGTGGCTGGCGTGGCTACGGCCTTCCACGGTCTCTTTTGGGTCAGTAACATGGGGTGAAACGCTTCTGCAAGTATCTGGGTGCTACAGGAATGTGAACAGTGACCTAACGGAGTAACTCAATTTGGGAAGTTCTTATGGACTGCACCATGATTATCACAATACAAAGATATTAAACCTGAGAAGTTTCCCTAACTGTGCACCTCCTGTCACACGCCAAACTGGGCGTTTTGCTTCCTGACGCACCCAAGTCACCAGGAAAAAATGTAGAGGGTGAACATGACCTCTGTGTCCAGGAAGATGCAGCCTCCAGGAACCAACCTCGTGCTCCTGCAAAAGCCGCCAGCCCCGCACTGCACATCCAGGGATCCCCAATTAGGTATGGAAAATACTTCGTTTGCTGACGACATGGGTCACTCTGGCGATGTTCACATCAAACCATGTGTGCTTTGCCTGTCAAATCAATTTGCTACACTTGTGTTGCCTAAAAGAAATTGCTGTTTCTTTGCAAGCATAAACAAGAAATGCTATTGCTTACACGGAGCTCCATGCCCACGTACCAGCAGGTCACCTTTTCTCTTAAAGAGCAGTTGTTTTCTTGCCATAATTATGGAAAGGTCACAATAAAGACACGAGCATCTTTGTGGAGTCCGTGTCTCACTTTTTATACGTGCCAGGAACACGGAATATTTTGATTTTAGAGGTAAGCAATGAAGGACCGAAGGGTGATGAGACACAGCTCTGATTTCTGGGTGAAATTTCTGGGAGGTGATGGTGCTCTGCCTGCACATCCTCAGCACAGCCTGGTGTGCCCATGTCAGTGACAGCTGAGTGTGGACTGGGATGTGTCACTCTGGTCAAAGCGATGGTCTGACTAATTCCCACTGACCCACCACGCCGGGAGTTTCTGAGCTTTAATAGGGGTTTAGTGCTCAGAAATGACTTATCCGTAGTACTCCCAAGAGAGAAGGGCATTTCCCCAGACTTCTGTGGTTCTGAAGGGTGAAATGTGGCCCCTTGGCTTTGCAGGGCACTCATGGACAAAGATGGCACTTGTTATAAAACCTCCAGCCCTCTTTAAAAGCAAGGGCATTTAATGTTGTGTCTTCTTGGAGCTGTGAAATCCACAGACTGCAGCCTGCATGAGGAGGCATTTGCTGTCTTTGCCACCATCCCTTTGTGACTTACAGCACCTTCTTGTACCAGGGGATGGGGCAGAAAGGAGGCACCAATCTATTCCTACACCTCTTTGGGTGCTGTGGCTACTGTGGACAGCACCAGGGACACAAAAGGCCCTGCAGTTCCCTTGATGTGGCTGCTTTGGGGTCACAGAGGCCCTGTTACACAATTCCTTAAAAACCTGGCAGAAAAGGCTCTGCTATGAGGAACACAGTGTTTGCAGTTTATTTATTTTAAAAAAAAACAACCCCAAATCCTCACCTGAATCTTGAATCTTTGTAACAGTGGTCTCATGTCTCTAGATGTGGTCGTATCCATCCAGGTTTGAGAGGAATCATAAAAACTTTCTGACGTATGCCTGTGGATGGAGATGCTGCCAGCAGATGGTACAAGAATGCGCAGGTTGTGTTTCCTCCTGTCTCTGCCTCCAGGAGAGAGTTACGGCTCTGCGAGATGTTATTCCGACCTCAGAACAGAGATGGGGAAAGATTTTATTTTCATTTTATTTTAGTTATGGCTTGCAATATAGCACCTGGCTTCTCATTTGAATTCCAGCCCATAATGCAGAACTGCTACTAGCAAAGCTGTGGATTCATGTTACATTAAACTGAACAGCGGGCTGCAAGTTGTGAAAGAAAATAGGCAATGAGACTCCTGACACAACATCGGGTTTTTGCTGCACTGCAGAACCCGGCTTTCAAAGAAATTTGAGGAGAAATGTTTTGTTTCTGGTCACAGAACCACCTTGCCTTTGACAGAATTTCAGGGTACAGACCCACACGTTTATATTGTTATGAACCAATCTGCTTTATCTCTACATCATGGGACATAAGTATTGTTATTTTCTTAGCTGTAATAGATGCACACGTAGCTCTACAAGTTCACAGATCACAGCCAACTGTGTTTTTTCCCTGAGTTAAAGAAGAGGTAAATGAGAGCTAAGGCTGCCTACCACCTGCAGTACCAGGAGTGCACATCTTGGTCTCAAAGCCCATGAACTCTCACGGTTTGTGCATTGACACACTCATAGTTTGTGGCCCAGGTTTCCAAGCTGATGTTTGCCTTCTGAAAGCTGACACCAAAAGGAGCTCATTGCAAGTTTCACCGTGGCATTTACAGAACCATGGCAATTTCTGATTCATTATTTCTTGCTTTTCCTAAAGTCTGCATCTTTATGGATGACTGATCTAAAGCTTTTTAGACAAAAACCAGCCAGGGCTAGGTTTTATATGGGAGAGACTGGAGTAACTCCCTGACTCCTCTGGGTTGCTCCACGACATTGCTCTGTGATCCATGTTATCATGATCTGGTGAAGAAGATCCCACCTCTGATATGAGACAGTAGCTTTGACATCAAATGGCACAAACTCATCCTCTTGAGTTGCCAGAAAGCAGGCAAAGCCCTGGAGGGGCATCTCTCTCAGAGGGACTGTGTTTCTACAGCGGCCAAATTGTTCCCACGTGCACCGACACAACAGCATGGAAGTGAAGTAATGGGTTATGAAATGATTTGAGATCTTCTGAAAGCAGATGTAGCTCATCAAGTAGGAATCATCTGGGGTTTGTGAAGGTCCCACGCTGTTTGCTGTAGGAAAAATCAGATTCTCTTTCCAGTGTAGTCAAAGTGAGTCAATTTGTTCCCGAGTTTCTGGTTTTGAAAGGGAGCAGAGCTTGCACGGACTGTGGATCACCAAACAGTAAGAGCCCTAAATGTTCATTTCTACTCCTTCTACCTAAACCCAGCCCTGTCTGTGACTTTTTATAGCCAGTATTCTCATTTTTGTGAATGGTTTCTTACCTTTCCTGCCGGAGGGTGTTTGAGAATCATATCCCTCAAGAACAAAATAGGTTTTGTTGGTGCAAACAGCGGAGCGGGAGACTTCCTCCAGGAGTCCAGCAATCCCACCTCTGGGGAATCTGCTCTTTCCAGGAATTTCATACCATTATTTTTGGCTATGTCTGTGGAGATTTATACTTTCCCAGGGCAGCTATTTGTATAACATATGGCTGTGAAGTCCACAGTATTAGACATAATTTAATCTTCCAAGTTGGAGTGTCTCAGGACCATCCGTATGCAATTACCGCCCCTTGCACCTGCTCCCTCTTTGCCCTGTGTTTGAAACACTCATTTACTCTAAGAAGCTTCGGAGGCTTCTTGACAACAGTTCCTTTATTAAGTGTGCTAAGCTGCCATAAATATTTAAATAGGTGTTGCTCTATTTTTGGAGAGATACAGAAAAAAAATATAATCCCCATTTCCTTACATTTGAACAGAATGTTTTCCTGCTGGAAAAATTTCCCTGCATTAACTTGTGTTTTAAGAGGGTGTATAAGAATTTGAGAGGGTGAAAGACTGGTAAAGAGGTTTCTCCAGGTAGGAAGGGAGGCTGTTGGATGCCTGGTTTTGAGATAGAGCTGCCTTTTGGCCAGCATGGCACCACACTGGGCTGCTGGGTCCCCAGGAGGGGACCTCCCGCTTCTTCTGTATTTGCTGCCTAAAAATATTTGTGGCTGCTGTGGTATTTTTTAGTGCTGAGTCAGAAATCGGCCAACCAAGGTGTCCTGGGTATGCCAAGAGGTGACACTGGAGAGCTTCGTGTGCCGTAAACCTTCAGATACAGCAATTACCTGGACTGTAATGACACTTGGTGTACGCAGGTGCATCTGGGTAAGAAAGCTTTAAAAAAACAATCTTAGATACAAGATTTTGATGGCACTGAATTAAAAAGTGCACTAAAATCAACAGCAACTAATGCTTTAATAAATAGAATATTTAGTTAAAAAAAATCTCACGCTCTGTATATTGCAAACAGCTTTCTATACAGGTGATAGAGGGGAAACAAAGATCACTCAACCATAATGTCCTTTGTAATTATATTGACTTTACTTGTAAGTAAATATAAAAATGGTATGGTTCAGTCAAAATAATGATGATGGGAATTAGGAAGTAATCTGTGAGTATGTTAAGGCAGAGATATGATTTAGGGCAGGATAAGGGTTGTATGTAATCAGATGAAATTACTACCAAAAGAATAAGTAAAACACATCCAGGAAGACCTGACACCGAGATCTACAGGGCTGCATTTGAAACCTCTTTGAAGGGGAGCATTTAGAAACAGACCCCACACTGGAAAAAAGGGCCGATAAAGTTTGTTCCAGATGTGCTGACTAAATATCCTGAGAGGTGCTTCCCTGTCTGGTACTCACGTGGTGTATTGATTTGGTGGCAGATGCATTTGTTGATTAAAATAATCATTATACCTGTTAAAACCGAGCTGATGATTTCATCAGCCAAATAGGATGTGATACACAGAACAAAGCCCCAGCATCTCACCAGCTTCAGAGCTTCGTAAATCCCAGTAGCCAAGTAAATAAATCTTGAGGCCCATATATACCTTGAGAAGCCGAAATTTGGCTCCCTGGGTGATTTCCTGTCTCTGTGCAGGCGTGCAAGGATATTTTACCCTGTAAGAGAAAGCAAGATATGTGTGGTAAGCATGTATGTGACTGCAGGAATATCTACAACTTCTGCCATAATATATTTAGGGATATTGATCCACAGTATTAACTAATTCATGTGGGAATATTAAAAAAAAATAATCCAAAAAGATTGCAAGGAACTTTTCAAAATAAAATTGCTATAAAAATGCTATTTAGATTAAGCGCTAGGCTTCCGATTTTGTTCTAGCATTAACATCTCTTCCTCAGCAAATGGCAAAGTTACACATTTCTGTACAGGAAATGTGAAAAAAATAGTGTCCATAAGTCACCAGGGAACTGCCTGAAGGGAGGGGAGTAAAACACCCCCAGATGTGGATAGGACACTATCGGTACTAATGTATTTTGAAAATTGGTGTGGATCTGTGGCAGTCAGGCGTGATTTGGTGGCCATCTGCTTTGCTTTAGTATTCGGAGACAGCCCAGTGCCACACTCAGGGGAGGCAGCGGGAGTTTGTCCTGGGCTCCTTCAGCTATGCACCGAGTGCTCAAATTTGGGGTAACTCCACCCAAAGTGAAGGGATCTAAGGCCTAGCTCTGGGCATGGCTTAAAGCCGCTTTTGAGACTAATCCTATCTTACTGAATGGCTTTTACACAAGTTTTCCAGTGGAGTCACAGGTGTAATTGCAACAAACAACTGTGGTTTGGCTTAACGGGCTTTTCTTTTAATACAGCTGTTAATATCAGCACCTGAAATGTGTGACTGCCACGTAGAGTTCCCGAGTTCTGCAGATGCAAGATGAGCCTTTAAAGGATTTCTGACACTTTGGGGCAATATTAAATTACACAGCATCATGGTATATAGACTTAACGTAGCCGATACATGTTTCATAAGAAATATTTACTACAGCAACGCCTCCATCGTGTTTCTCCCATCTCACAGTGCCCAAGTCCTGCCAGAGGAGAGCTGTGAAAAATGTAAGACCTTATATGGAGTAAATAAAGAGCAATTTTCAGAGCCAGATGGATTTGTGAAATATGGAAGCCATCGTACATGTAAAGCCAAGAGCTCGTAATCCACAGCAAGTGAAGCCACAGATGAATTATTGAGGCCTTTCATCATAAACAGAACAATTCTGTGTCCCACAGATGTTCGCTTCGCTGCAAGACTGACATTAGATTTAAAGTATTTCATTCTTTGTATTAAAAACATGAAAGTACATTTCTCTTTAGGTTAAGCAGAACTGTTTTTGTTCACAGAGAGCATCTACTGATGGCATCACAACAGCCTAAAATTTACTTTGCCACATTTCCAGAGGTAAAAACATGTATTTTACAACCTCCCAGCAGTTTCAGTTTGTCAAAGATTTTTCTTTTAATGAAAGAGGTACCGGTAGCCTGCGGAGGGGCCAAGTCTCTGCCTTTCTATAGAAAGGGGCCTCCGTAGACAGTGTGATGAATCTATAGCTACCTTATATTTACTCCCAACCACTGTCAGATTGAGTCACTCAGTGTCTGCACGTAAAGGCTTCTGGTAGAACCATCAGCAAACCCTCGCTGTAGGGGCCAATTTAAGGAGCAGAACGGAGCAACCTACAGTATTTTCCCAAATCCCATCTTTTGGGAGTGTACTGATCCCCATACCAGACATTTCTGCAGCCTTTGACAGCCTCAGTGAAAATTATGATTTATTACATTCTTCATAGCTCTGCTGCTGAAGCTTTTTAGCACAGATTTCCCAAGAGTTACTGCGTGCAAAACAAATCCGTGAACCGTGTGTGCCGCAGCTGTTGTGTATTTGGAAAATGGGGCTGAATCCTGAAACCTACCATCCCCAGTGCATCTTGGATGAAACACCATGACGGCTG
>NW_010198872.1:0-1188 GCF_000695765.1 Mesitornis unicolor | reverse complement strand
CAGTTACGCACTGGGCCTAAACCACGACAAACAGGCACGGTCACCTCTACCAGGGCTCTCCTCCAAACCTCCCAGCCTAAAAACCGCAGCGCTCCCCTCCGAGGGGCGGCTCGCAATTCCCTCCCTTCATTAGCACCATCACCTCGCAGGTATTTATAGGTATTTATAGCCAGCACTGACCCCCTCCTCCAGCTTTTTTAAAGAAAATGCCAATTTAACTCCTTCCCGTGCTCTCCTGGCAGCCCAAAATCCCCAGCTTGGCATAACCGACCTCTGCTGAGACCTCTCCCACTCAGTGCATGGACCATCCCTGCCCCAGCCCCAAATCTGCCACCCCTCTCTGATCCCAGTGGGGGCTGCAGCCACTCCAGGCTCCATTGCTCTCCAGATGGAGCCAGAGTTCATCCATCAATGCTGGGGTTCATCCGTCAATGCCGAGGTTCATCCATCAGTGCCGTCTCTGCTCACCCCAGCTGCCCAAAACAGCAGAGAGCAGATGTGTCCTGGACACCTCAGAGCATCCCTGGGCAACCCGCCACCACTCAGGGGACACGGGCAGAGCTGGGGGGGACAGACTGGCACACCTTAGGGACACCCAGGCACCCATAAAGACACCCAGGTACATTATGGGGACGCCAGGCACACCATGGAGACACCCAGACACATCATGGGGACACCCAGGCACCCCAAGGGGACATCCAGGCACATCATGGGGACACCCGGGGTGACCAGAAAGGGTCTGATGGGCTCCACTTGCCTTCTCCCTCGGCCCCGTGTGGGCCCGTGGAGGCCTGGCTGCTGTCCAGGCAGCCATTTCCTGGTAATCCAATCGCTGCAGCCGATGAACCGAACAAAACCTGCATTTCCTGCCACCCCGCTGTACAATTTTTATTAATGTAAGGAGAGAAGGCGGTGCTGGCTCATGCCAGCTGGGGAGGAGGGCATGGGGGACTCGGCTGGGGGCTGCAGGGGGGCAGCGGGGCCCAGGCAATGCTGCAGGAAGGTGGAGGGAGGGGCGGCATCGCAGCATGGGGAAACTGAGGCATAGGCAAGGGAAGTGCCTTGTGTGGGAGTCAAATTGGGGAGCTGGGTCCCCAGAGCTGTGCTAGGGATGCACAGGGTTCAGCAACCCCTCCCACCCCTCCTCGCTGCCCCTCAGCCTCACACCCCATGGAGGTGACAGCCCCA
>NW_010198871.1:15441-18391 GCF_000695765.1 Mesitornis unicolor | reverse complement strand
TGGGCCCGGTCCCCGCGGTGTCTCCGGCCGCGCCGGGCCTCCCCGCCCCACAGCCACGGGGAGCGGGGCCGGGCCCAGCCGCCTCCAGGCGCTTTTGACAGCGGGGCCGGGCGATCGTTACGGTTTAAATCCCTCCGGTGCCGTTCACGCCCCTCCCGAGATCCCCGGCGCTGCCCGATGAAATGCCGTGCTTTAACACCTGATATTCTTCTTTTCGTAGCTTCTTGAAAGGAGTTTTGAGTGTCTTGACAAACTTTCTGGTTCCCAACGCGTTTCTGTAGCTCCGAACGAAACTTTCAGAACAGATCTGTCACAGAAAGCTTGGTGCTGGTTTTAGCAGCGGGCGGGAAATGGCAGTCACTGAGACAGCTCAGCGCTCTCCTCAGTAACAGTGCCGTGCTGGTTTAACATCTCCCCAGAAAGTATAAAAATTCCTGTTTTGAAAAACTTTTGGATTTAAGGAATTAGTTCATCTTTAGAAATAGTTGCTTTCATTGTATTTCAAAAGACAGAGTCAAATTGACACCTTCTTGCCACTTGGCATGTGGAATCGTTTGTGATTCTGTCGTCAGCGCTGCTAGACTGCAATTAAAATACTTCAGGTGTATCAAGCACATTTTTTTAAGGAAGTTGGAGTGCATTTTTCTTGTAAAGTGTATGGAAAAAATACGCATATTCTTAGAAAAATATGGGAAAGTGATGTTGTCAGCTATGGCAACAGATGATGGGTTGAGGCTGCCTAGTCTAAAAAACAGTTGTTGCCCAGCTTTCAATAGATGGCAGTTACCAGGTACTGGTGAGAGTAAGTTACTAACTTGGCTGTGAGAATGTGCAGCGAACCACACAGGAGTGGGCCTTCTCAGTGTTCAGCAAATGCATGCCTGGAGTTTTATGCTGCCGTTCTTTGTACGAAACCATCTGGGTCTAGAGTCAGATCCTCCTGGGGTATTCCTACTGAAGTCAGAGGAGGCAGGTCACCTATTGCTGTTCATATTGGGGGTGATTTTGCATTAGACAAGACAGCTGAGTGGATTCGTGCAATAGTCATCCTGACTGATGATCAGAATCAACCCAGTCACATCTCAGAAAAGGAGCAGAGAGAAGCACTTTGTGTTTTTTGTTGCTAAGTAAAAAAAATACCGATTTAGTTAACAAATTAAAACACATCTTTTGTTGTTTGTTTTTTCCCCAGAACAAACATTTGGAAGTTTAAGTTTAATTTTTTTATTTTTTGTGTGTGAAAGCAATAATAAAGGCCTTGATTTGCTTGGGAGTCTCTGTGGTCCCTGAGGAGTGCTGTCAGAGAGTGAGAAACATCTCTGCCTGAGAGGACCCTCTGAGTTACCAGCTGTTGTGCTGTAGTGGGTGGCTAGTTGGTGGCCCAAGGAGAGAACAAGGCAGTTCTGACTGGCCACGGGAAACACTACCATGTGCTGGGTGGAACCAGCCTAGGGCAGCCGCTGAGCTTAAGCAAATGAGCAGCTTATGGGAACAAGATGCTGGGAAACTGGGCTGGCTCTCCGAGGAGCTGCCTCTTGCTGTGCTGGGTCTCACCCATTCACAGCAAACCAGCCTGGCTGTGGAGAGGAGCAAAGCAGCTGCGTTTGTGTGGCACAGTGTTTGAGAGACAAACTCTGAGACCCAGCTGCCTCCTCACCCTCATGGCCTCTCTCAGTTGCTATGTCTTTCACCTTGAGAACCTGTTCCGTACATCTCATACCTGTTGCCTTTAAATCTCCTTGTGGTATTCCCTGAAGGATGCCCCATAGACCTGTTGCTATCCAGAATATCCTTCCCTGGTTGTTCTGTTGAAGAACTGACAGTTGTTAAGAGGGATCCAGCCTCCAAATAACTGAGGGGGGGAAAATCAGTTTCAAGCCTTGGCTGTTACCGCTCCTGGGTTATCTGTGGTGCAGTACGGTTAGTGCTACTAGCTTTGCATAAATATTAGTTGGAGCAGGACAGGAATCCAGGTGTCATCTCTCCCAGATAAGAGTTCTGATCATCAGGCCAGATAACAGCATCTCGCGCAAGAAATGGTTATTTAATACAAAACGGATCAGTTCTAGTGGGAAGGAATTGAGGGAGATGTGTTCTAGCAGGGCTAGAACGCTTGGTTGAGAGGTGCGACACTAGTTCATCTTCTCTGCTCAGATCCATGTGCTGCCCAACTAAAATATTCCATTAAAATTTGGTTTAATGGAGCAAATAATTTTTGCTTTGAATTACAGGGGAATTTGATAGAGATCTGAAAGGAATGTTAAAGCAATATTAAATAGTTTCAATAGTGTAGAGAGAAGTAGCACATGGAAGCTGGTGATGTGAAGAAACTTGTTACACGTTGGGTGGGGTGCCTTCGGGGGCAGGAGCCACCCCTCCCTCTGTGGTAGCTCATGAAGCACGGAAAGCAGATCCTGAAAACGGTACAGGTTACTGAGCTGTCCACATGAAGTTAACAAGCACTGTAATGTGCTGAAATCGAGGGGACAGCAGAGCATTCTGTCTGATTTGAAAAGATGCCAAAAATTAGTGGAAAAATTTGGTTGTCAGAGGCGATCTAACAGAACTGTTTACTCTGAGGGCTACAGAAATCCTGTATTTAAAAATGAAAGCTGAGACAAAGCCAGTTCATGCTTCAGGAGGAGTATACTCTTGCATCTTGACTGAAAACGTCTGTGCAGTCACACATGCACAGCTACTACAACTGGCCCTGCCAGTCTGGTCTTTGTCCACAGTGACATGGTTGTCAGAGGCGATCTAACAGAACTGTTTACTCTGAGGGCTACAGAAATCCTGTATTTAAAAATGAAAGCTGAGACAAAGCCAGTTCATGCTTCAGGAGGAGTATACTCTTGCATCTTGACTGAAAACGTCTGTGCAGTCACACATGCACAGCTACTACAACTGGCCCTGCCAGTCTGGTCTTTGTCCACAGTGACATCCTGTTAGC
>NW_010198871.1:4666-15430 GCF_000695765.1 Mesitornis unicolor | reverse complement strand
TGAACCAAGCTGGTAATTCAGTCAGAACCTAAGACTTCAGTGTGGTTTGCAAAAGTTGCTTTGAGAGTTGAAATCTGGAAAATACTAAATACAAAGGTTAGGCATGTGTGTATCTAGACTCAGCTATACAGATGTCAAAAAGAGCTGATGGTCTCTTTTGTGCCCTGAAATATGAAAATAGAAAGATTTCTTCATAGGAGGAGTTTGGGTATACTCACACTTCTTCACTTGTTTCAAGGTGACAGGGAATGTTAATTTTGAGTAACATTCAAGCCAAACTTACTACGCTTTTCCCTGAATGTTACTGAGCCACACTCTGCAGCTGCATCTTGTTCTGGCTCCCTCATTATGGAAGACAATTTGCAATTGATCTGGACAGTAGAGTTTTAACCTTTTTATGATACCCTGGCAGAAGGCAAAACAGCAACTCAGACTGCTGAGGAAAACAAACAAACAAACAAACAGCAGTAACCAGCTGATGAACCCGTGAGTTCAGAATGACCAG
The DNA here is from genome assembly GCF_000695765.1 of Mesitornis unicolor. Lineage (NCBI taxonomy): Eukaryota > Metazoa > Chordata > Aves > Mesitornithiformes > Mesitornithidae > Mesitornis > Mesitornis unicolor. Next base: position 14,925 of record NW_010198871.1, on the reverse strand, counting down.
TGACGCACAGGGGCGTGTTTGCAAACTTCTCACCACATCCATTTGTCAGCTGGACACAGGAGAGCGGTCATCCAGCTCCTGCACTGTGACTGATGCAAGCTGTAACCCCTGGGCTGCACACTGCAGGTACCGGATGGTTAGCACTGCCCAGCACGGACTTCAACTGCTGGCTTTCCCAGGGGGTCCTCTCAAGGATGGGCAAAGAGGGTGTTGAACACAGTTGTATGAGACAGCACGTATGTGTGTGACAGAGCATAGGGCTGCACTGCTGCAATGAAGTCTGGACTTGGAGTAGTATTGTTTTATGCCAGTTGGGAACCTTTCTTTAACGACAAGAAACAACACTTGTTTGACTGATCACTGAGTACTTTTCAGTGGAGCTGTAGGTAGGCATTTCAGGAACTTGGAACAACTCTGTTGCCCTTCCCCTCTTGTCTCCCAAACTTCTCTCCCAGCCATTTAGGAGGTCATCCTGTGAGATGGGAAGAGAAGGGGAGCAGCTGTTAGCCTTGCCAGGGCCATGTCCCTGCAGCAGCTGTGGAGTCCTTGTGCCACCCGTACGTAGGGTCAGGAGCAGGCTGACCTCAGCAGCAGGAGAACGTGAGTCAGGTGAGAGGGTGTCCTGCTCGTCGGGCCTGTTTGTCTGCTGGAAAGCAGAGTGGACAATGATGGGTGCAGGAGCTACGACAGGGGAACATACTTTGTGAATGAGTCATGTGTGGCTGCTGTCTTCCGATGGGGTGGCAACAGTCCCTTGTCTTTGCCATGTAGTGATTCTCACATTGCCGTTACCCTGCGTTCCTGTCCCACCTGCTTGTTACAGCACCATTACAGGCTTTGCTTATCATACCTTGCTCATATGAAGGGGTTCCTTCGGTGTCACTCAGTCAGTCTTTGCAGCACACTACCTTTTTCCATAGATTATTTTTTTCCAGTCAGTACTAGTGAGAACTTAAAACAGTCATCAGTTTGGACATCATCTTCAAAAGCAAGTGCCGTAAGATGATGGAGGAAAGGTGGATGGTCTGAACACCCTCCCCCCAGAGAAAAGACATCAGGGAGGAATTTGTCTGTGCATACACCCAGAGGGATGGTCTGAAGAGGACAAGGATCAAGTACTCCTGTTGGTAAAGAGTCAGGCTGTTAATAGGTTTAAGCTGCAGAATGAGAACTCCAGTCCGAAAATTAAGAAAATTATATAACTGGAGGAAAAGTTAGACAGTGGAACCTGTTGCCAAGACAGAGGTTGTGAAATGGAGATATTCAAGGCTAGGCTAGACACCCATCCATCAGGGATGGCTTTGGAATAACTGAGTAAAGGCAGTGAACAATGCAGACAGCGTGACTAGATGACCCAGTAACAGTCCCTTCCAATCCAAATATGTTCGAGAGGCTTCTGAAATGTAGCTGGCAGCTGGTCCGCTTTCAGCACAGTTGTGATGTGTTATTGCCAGATGTACCATCAGTACCTTATGCTAAAGCCAGTGATGTATAAGACTGTAGCTGAAGCCAGCACCTTTAATAGCCTTTCTTTTTTCCTGCTAGGTTGAACTTGCCCTTAATCCATGTGAAGACCTGTTGGAAACACCTTCTAGAAACAACAGTTTTCAGTCTCCTAATAAATTGTGTCCAAGAAGAGCCTGTCCAAATGAGCAAGACATCCCAACAGAACACCCCTACAGATGCGAACGGAGTAAACGTGATTCACACCCAAGCACACAGCAGTGGTTTGCAGCAGGTTCCCCAGCTGGTGCCCGTCAGTCCTGGTGGCGGAGGCAAAGCTGTGCCTCCGAGCAAACAGGGAAAGAAAAATTCCTTTGTGGATAGAAACAGTGATGAGTATCGTCAGCGCAGAGAGCGAAACAACATGGCAGTGAAAAAGAGCCGGTTAAAAAGCAAGCAGAAAGCACAAGACACGCTGCAAAAGGTGAATCAGCTCAAAGAAGAAAATGAACGTTTAGAGGCAAAAATTAAGCTCTTGACCAAGGAGCTCAGTGTACTGAAAGACTTGTTCCTCGAGCATGCACACAACCTTGCAGACAATGTGCAGCCCGTTGGCACTGAGACCACCACCAGAAATGCAGAAAACAGTGGGCAGTAGACCCAGCTGCAGCCTTATGAAATGAACTCTTGAGGTGCAGCTCGTCTTGCAACCCCCAGGCAGTAACCAGGCAAAAACTCTGTTCTTTTGACCATCGTTTTGTGGAGGTTTTCTTTTTAGGTTTAACACTGAAGATTTGATACAGTTAAACCAGAAACTGCTTAGGTTATTCGTTCTAAATGTTTTTCTCCTCTAAAAGGTTTATCTAATAAACACAGATCTAAATTCATAGTCAGCAAGGAGCATAGTATTGGGGAAATAGCATTTTCACAGAAATGTTCACTTACCTTCCTACAGCTTGCATAATGGGAAGAATCCAGCAGGACAGTTCACTGTAGCATCAGAAACTCTTAATTGGATAAAGTATTTAAAATACCTTTTACTGTGTTTAAGCCATTTGTTTCCTCCATTACATATTACAGAACTGCAAAGGCTGTGGAGGGTCTTTGCTTTCCTGTTCGGTGGACTACTCTAAATTTGTAGAGCAAGTCCTGTAAAGCACCACTTAGGTCTTTCCTGTCCAGTTATAGTTAATGAAGAGGGTGTAGTAATAGTGAGCTGGGATGCTTACTGATGTTTTCTAGAAAAGTAGCAATATATAGTGATGATCTATACAGGCAGTTGGCCTCCAAATGGCAAATGAGTCTGAAGCATCATGTGCGAGAGGTGCAGCACACTTACGAAGCCTTTTAAGCCTGTGTTCACACTGCTCACAGAGTGAGTGGGGCCTTACGAGAACAAGATTTTGGTTTTCAGAAGACGTCAGAATGCTACCAAAACACTTCAAAATTGCATTCTTGCTGGGGTGCAGATACTGGGGAGAACAAAATGCGCAGCTTGGCTGAGCAATGAAGGGGGTAGGACAGCATCTGCTCAGCCAGGATGTATGGATCACCGCTTGTTCATCTCCATTGTCATCGCTGCTCATATTTTCAACCAAGATCTTACAAAAATTCACAATGATTTTAAAAATAAACGGCCCTAGTTTGAATAACCGATTCAGTGGAATTTCTGTAGGCATCATGCAGCTGTGTGAAAGAGTATCTTTGGTCTTGTTTTATTTTCAGAAAAGTTTTTCTGTAGCAGTTTTTTTAATGCTAGTGCTAAGCCTTTGCCATGATCCATAATGCAGTGGTATGTACTATATTGAGGATTTAAACAGTAAAAGTAAAGCAGGAACCTTGATGTAACCTTAATTTATTTTCATTTTTAAATATTTCATTGATGGTATGGTTGTGTTACATTTAACCTGTGTGTCTGGCTAGTGGATTATTACACTGTCTTAATTTCCCACCTACACTACTTTTTTCCATAGATTATTTTGTAGGATGCTTGTTTGCCTTGTATCTGTACTTAGGAAGACAACTTGGATATTATCTCTATGAACATGCTGTTAGAAAATGAAACCTTGGAAAGTTCTTCTTGCATTTAAACTTTTAATACATGCAAAAAACTTTTATGGATTGTTTTGGATTATGGTAGTCTTTTTACAAAGATAATTTTTTTTGTTCTAGCTGCAGCTTAAGTAGGTAGGGTTGAAATATCAGAAGCTAATAAAAACCTTTTGCTTCTAGTGCTGGCCTCATTTTTCCTGTTCCTTTTCTATTTCCCTCAAATGCAGAGGTGTCCACCTCAAGCAGCTTTCTTGGAGAAGTCAGTGCAACAGTCTCTATTCCTGCCTTCCACTCAGGTTTTGACTCAATGGAAGGAATTAGAAACTCATTGCAGAATTCCTGGTTTAACAAAAAATGTAAAAATTTAAGACTGGAAATGTACTGTAAGTAAAGGGTGGGGGGTGGGGAACAGGACACCAAAAACTACAAGGAAAAAGATGACCTGAAAGTATCTCATTTGTTACAGTGCATCGACTCTGGTGCCAAAGGCTGGTTTTCTGCTGTGTGAATTTGGACTGTGGCCCTGTTGTCCTGCAGTTGGTTTGACAGGCTGATGTGGGGTCCTCTGGTATATGTTTCTGATTTTGGTGAAAATGACTTCCTACATTTCTTTGGGTGGGAGCAATACTCTTTGCAGTGCTCTGGAGGTTGACTTCTCCACCTGACAGCTCCATCCTGACAGCTCCAACTCTACTTCCTTGTTTCAAACAAAACCACTGAGTTGTGGCTTAGCAGGCTCAGGATTATAACAGACTATTATTTTACATCTACCCTCGGTGAGGGTTTGATGCTGAAAGGCATTAGTCTGTTATTCTAAGCCCTCTTCTGCCAAAATAACTGTCCCAGACCCCTGAGGAGGAAAGGCAGAGACGAGGCTTTCCTTCTCTTTGCCCCAAGGTGGAGCAGCTCAGTTCAGAAGTGCTTGGACATTTCTGAACACACAAACTTGCTCAACATAACACACTTTCTGTTATTTTGATGCCACTCTATTTGAGTCTGTTTCCACCAAGGGGAAAAGGCATTTGGGAAAACATCATAGCCAACAGTCTAAAATATCCTAATGTACTCAAAAAGAAAGTTTGCTGTAACCTGTATTTCCCCCCGCTAATACATTTTAAGTGTATTAAATACCACTTTCCCTTTTTTTAAAGGCTTATTTCCCTGCCAATTTAGAAAAAAGTTCTAATTCACTTTTTGCTTAAGTAGATAAAAATTATCATAATTACAAAACAGACTTCTGGAAGGAAGGATGAAATTTATATTCACCAAGTTCCAAGGCCTGATTATGAAGGAAAACGGGAGACGGTGCACCATGGCAGACCAACGCGCATCCACGTCTCAGGAAAGCAAACGGCAGAGCAGCCGGGTACGTGAGTGAGCGCACTTCCCCCGAGCTGGCGGGAGGCTTTGTTCGCTGGTACAAGTCGAAGCAGAACCAGTTCTGCCTCCTGCAGCACAGCAGATTGCTCGACCTGTTCTGCAGCAGCAGAGCCCAATATTTGCCATGATTAATCATAGGCAGGGAAAGGCCCATTAACTACACTGGGGCTTAGTTGAAACAATTCCAAAACACTCTTTGGAAATCTGTGTAAGCGTTACTCTAAAACAGTAACTGCTGTTGAACCAGAGCAACAGCAGGTTTCGGAGTGCCCAAAGCAGTGAGTGGCCCCATGGCTGTGTGCAGAGCAGGCCACAGGAAGGTGCATGGACATGGAGGGAACAAGGCTGAAGCCACCTGTGTCTAAAACCTCCTGAGTTTTCGGGGAAGATGAGCCTGGAGCAGTATCGGTGTAGTTTCTGTGTTCCTGTATCTGCAAAGCTACCAACGTGCTGCATTTCAGAGGTACAAGACTGGCAGTCACCACAGAAGGAAGCATTAGCACAGCTGCACATACAAGCTGCTGATCTCCCACCTTTGATACCTCCTGCACTCACCTCTTATAAACCAACACTGAGCAACCTTTACAAACATGTAAATAGGCTCATTTGTCAATAAAGTGACATTAAACATAAGGAGTGAAGTCCCCTGGATTATTTCACAGTGTTTCTTCAGTCTCCAACATGAAGTTTCCTATTAAGCAATGGGTCACCATGCTGTTCCCAATAAAGAGAAGGATCTCGTCACACAGATCAACCCAATTAGCAAAAAGAGCTCTCTGAAAAAGCAACACATTTGACAGTTTTTAAGGAAATTACTTCAGACCTAAATACATTCCCAGGTGGATAGCACAAAGACAGCAACTCGGTATTTCTGACACAGCCCAAGCCCACGTCGTGTTGCACAGCCCATGTAAGACAGGCACTTGCAGGCACCCAGAACCTCACAGCTAGTCCAACTGCTCCAGGACCAGAACTGAGCGACAGAACTGGGGCACTGAGATGATCGAGTCAGCCCATCCCTTCACAGTGGAAAAATCCTTGTCTGCCAAGCGCTAACACCCAGAAAGGCCCTGGCATCCTGCAGTGACTTCCCCCTGACACGGCAGAGGGACGTTCTGGCTTTGCTGTCAGACTCTGAAACGGAGCCTGAAGACCAAACAGGAGTTTTGGTGTGTTCATAAAGTGAGCAAGATTATTTCTATGTAGTTACAGCAACTGGTGCTATTTTATGATGCAAGAGATGTATTTATTCTCCTACAGCTTGATAAACAACTACAGTAAAGAAAGGCTTCTCTGGCTAATTTAAATCTTGCACGAATGGAAAATAATTTTATGATCATTATTAATATGTTTGTGGTGTATCCAAATTAAATTTACATGATTTCATTCTGAACCGGCCAACACTGTTGAAAAATAACTCCATCACTGAGCACAGCAGATGCTGCTGAATAACCCTAAGTCCTGCAGCAAAGATACTTGCAATTTCTAAGGCTTGTGAATACCACAGCAATCTGTGTTTTTAAGGAACAAATAGATGGACACATCTAATAAGCATTGGGGTGTGTGTGAGGGATTAGTACATGACTGCCCAGAGCAGAAAAATCTGGCTAATGAAGGGTCAAAGTTTCCAGAGCACAAATTGGTAGAAAGGTCAGATAAAGAAGCAGAAATGGGAGCAGAAGAGCATAATGATCACAAAGTTGTGAGCATAAGTGATGCCAAAGATGAATTTTAATAAAAATTTGATTCTGCTTACTCCATTGACACTGAAATAAGATCCGTAAGAAAAATAGCAGTGTTACTGTGTCCACTGAGAACAGCTGATTTTTCTTCTGTTTTTTGCAGTACTTGTGATGAAGTTTAAAGAAGGACTTCAATTGTTACAATTGCTGACAGCATTCAGGTAATCCACGTGGTATTTTAAAGAGCCTAAATCATCACAATTCAGATTTAATCGCAAGGTATGTTTGAGCTGAGAAAAAAGTACAAGCCCCACTGATAATGTGGCAGGGTTCTTCAGGTTCTTCAGGTAATGTAAAGTGCTGACTGCAAGCAGCAGCATTTGAGTTACCTGGGTATCAAGTGCTGAAGCCTTCTACCTTCATTTTTAATGAATGAATCATTCCAGCTAATAGCCTGCCCGCCTCTCTTGCTATAAAGAATTGGATGCATTTTATTTTATATGCTGCAGCATTAAATCAGAACAATGACGGATTAGTGTGAGACAGTAAGTATCATCCTGGAGTTTACTGCTTTTGGCTGGAGAGGCAGTCGAATGACTTGGCACTGCTTTGGTCTTCTGCCATGAAAGCCTCTATTTCTTCAACAGTGCGCGGGACGCATGTTAGCAGCTCCATTCCACTGGCTGTCACTGCGATGTCGTCCTCGATCCGGACCTGTTACAGAGAACATGTGGTTACCAAGGAGTTTTGGCTGGGGATGAGCAGCACGTCAGGCAGCGACAGCGAGGGGCACTTCAGTCTGTGGTGTTGATGCAGCACCAGGCAGAGCAACACACTGCAAGCACCACATCTGCCCATCGCCACCAGCACTGCAGTGCAGAGCTCCTCAGGGTTTGGTGCCCCTTGGGCTGCAGGCTCCTGCCACCCCCCTGGGATGGCACCAGCTCCATGATGACCCCCGGCAGAGCAGCCCCGCAGGAGGTGGTGGAACCGCAGGTGCCGCCTCTGCTCTGTGGGGTGCACCAGGGACAGGCTGAGTGAGATGCTGCATCTGTGAGCTCATGCTGCATAATTACACAGGGCAAATAAATCTCAACCCATTGACATCAGGAGCAGCAAAAGGACCATTTTCCTCTGAATATGCCTCCAGCTCTGCTAGCACATGGCTTGCCAGGCTCCTGATACAGCAGGGCCTCCTGATGCCCAAAGTGCCTGTTCTCAAAGCTGTCCTCTTGCTGAGCTGCAGTTTGCTGCTCTTTGCACTTAAACATTCTCCTTTCTATAAACACAGTAAACTTCCAAAGGAGGAACTGCAACATTAAATAGTTTGTAGCCAATATTCAAAACATTGAAGTTTGAGCTGATGGGAAAGTTCTAAGGAGGTCAGGCATTCCTTTGAAAATACAATCACTACATTTCAAATCATGCAAGAAAAAAGCAGATCCTCTCAGTTTTCCAGCTCTTGTTCTGTTAAAATAAAAAGTATGCTCCATTTCTGTTTGACTCTAATCTCTTCTTACCAGTAAATATGCCTACACGGTCATTTCCCGTTATCTTATCAGAAAAATGTTAGTAAGTCGCTAAGCTGCAATAAAAGCAATTTTAGTAAGGTGTAAATCCAAGAGAACACAAACTCTGGGGACTCCCACCTTACAGCTGCTTTAATTGTTTCTGACCTCTTGACATTTTCAACTAAAAATAAAGCTGGTTAACATTTGTACTCCTGATTGCAAAATAATCCATTTGTTCAAACAAAATGAGTCATCCAGTACTTATTAAACTGTTTAATGATGTCTTTGCCAGATTATTTCTTTTACTTGGTATCAAGTTAAGTGTATTATAAAGCAGAATTAAATAAACAAACTCTGTTAAGTTCACACATTTGATTTGAACAGCTGTAAATTTGAAAGCTGTGAGGCTTTTTACACTTGGTGCGCCTGAAAGGCCAGTGTCTTGCTGCAGGAGAGGAAATTGGCAACACACTGAACAACCCTGTGCACTTGAACAGGCTTTACCAGGGTAGGTTTTTTTGATTCATTGCTACGAATTTGGCCAGCTGAGCAAAAAATCTGTCAAGGATTCAGCATCTACAGGTGAATCGCATCCTCTGCCTTGCAGCAGCCACCAGCATCTGCCCTGCAGGGTCCTGGGCCCGGGCACAGCCTGCCTGGGTGGACCAACCCTTGCCAAAAACTTGCTGGGACCAGGCAAGCCCTGCAAAAGTGCCAGAATCCAGCGGACAGAGCTGGTGACACAGTGAAAGCCAAAACATCACCTTGGCAAGCATGCCAGTATGAATGGAGTGAACCCTGCCTATGGAGAGAGCCTCTTCCCAAGCACCACCAGCTTCACAAAGCTTCACCCGCTTGAACTGAAATTTCCCTGTGTATCTGCTACAGAGAAGTATCAGCCACAATTCAGCCGCTTAGCCAGTAAAAGGTTAGCAAAACAAGAAAGTGTTGGTGTTTTCCCATTCAGTGTTTCCTGCATTCACCAATATCTTGGCACTCTTTGAGAGGATGGACTGACTTGGAAGCAGAGCAGATGAAAGCCAGGCTAGGAGGGAGGGAGAAGAACAAGTGGGACAAGGTCTCTGTCAGTGCTGTGCCCTATCTAGGCCACAAGAGAAAATCAGAATGGGGAACGAGCTGGAAAATGGAGCTAGAATGATGAAAGGAGGCAGGGGAAGGAGGATACAGGGAGAGGGGACAGAATTGACAAATATTGGACAAAGAGAAATGGAGCTGGCTAAGGAGTCCAGGAAGGGAGATCCTGGTGGAGGTGAGAAGTGAGACACCCACCCTGAGTGCGGAGAGCACAGCAGGGCCCTGGAGCTGTCTAAACTGGGGAGTTACCAAATAAGGGAGGATGGTGAAGCCCATCAGTTTGCAGTGCCACACACAGCAACTCATTGTATAGGAGAAACATTGCTAGGAGATGATATAATCAATTCATAGCTGTGGACTGCTGTGACAAGCAGGAGAGCCAGCACTGCTGCACCAGCCTGCTCACCATCAGCAATTCTAAATGGTGCTGGGATGGAGCTGGAGGTGCACAGACCATTCCCAGGGGGCCTCTCCCATTGCTCCTAGGAGAGCTCCAGCTCTTTCAGGATCTGACCATTCCTCTGCCTGGGTGAATGTCAGGTTGCTTGCCCTAAAAGCGAAGACAGACTTCTCACTCTCAGTGCACATTTTTCCTTTGCCTAAAAGCAACACAAATGCAGAGGAACATGGGTTCTCACAGGGAGGAAATTATTGCATTTGCTCTTTATTCTCACAACCTCCATGCTTCGCCTTGAGGTTAAACCCTGCAGCAGCAAGAAGCAGCTTCAGAGGACCTGCAAAACCTTCCCTACAGGAGAGCCTGGCATTTGGTCTTGTCTTCTGTCCAAATGGACAAAAGATGCTGGATCTGCCTGGCAAGGCTCCCTGGCTTGGGACTGCCTTTCCCAGTGGGGAACAGTGGTTATGAAACTTGCTCTCAGAGCTGTCCCTATTTGCAGGCTCTTTGTTCAACAGCGCTGCTTGTTGCAGGGCTACAGAGTGGTTTGGACTCAGACACAGCTTAAAGGAACAGCAAACCGAGGTGTGAGGGTGGCTGTACCAGCAGCCTTCAGGGCGCTCTGCAAACACCCCAGGGGAGGTGCTGCTTTTTCCCTGTGAAATGGCAGGCTTCGAAAAGCACTCCCGCAAAGCTGAA
>NW_010198871.1:0-4635 GCF_000695765.1 Mesitornis unicolor | reverse complement strand
GGAATGCCAGGACTGTCCCTAAAATGCCTTTTTCTTATCAAGGGTAGTGGCATGATCTGTCTACTTAGACCCAATTGCACAACAGCCTAACGCCAGCAACAGACCATCATGTGGCTTGACTCAATGGACCCAGCTCTGTCCCAAAGCAGAGCTGTGTGGGCACAGCCAAGGACAGCACAGGAATTAAATACCAAGGCTGCTGTCAGCTCTATATACAGCCTCGCACTTTGTCCTGACTTACAAATACAGTCATGCTCCCCAGAGCCTCCAGTGTTATCTTCCAAGGGAAGGGGGTTGTAGCACTCATTCATTTCTTTTGGATGATGATATATATAAAAGGCTTTTGAGAATCCAGAAACAATTTTGGCCAATTAAATAGTCCAGATTTGCATGATGACAGATCCCACATGTGATTAAAAAGGACCACTGGTGACATGTCTCCTTTTTTTTTTAATCTACTGAGCATTGGTTTAATTATGGCTGTGGAAAGCAGCAAATCTATCGCTGCAAGATCTTAGAGCGGGAGACGTGCCTGGGAAACGATGACAGGACGTGGGCCACACATGCTACCCCACAAAATAAATTAGCACACGTGCTTCTGTCTGGCTGAAGGATCCACGTGTCTGGTTTTATAGCTGGTATCCTACAGAGGCAGACACATGCGGCCAAGAGGACTTATTTAGACTCAGCCATCGGCTCACCAATAATTTTTAATAGAGCAAACTTACCACGAGCAGGGTTTGACTTCTGTATTTCAGGGGTACTGGTGAGGAAACAGAGCTGCCCCCATGTCAAACACAGGGACAGGCGGGTACGTAGCAGGGTTGGGGAAGGGACTTTCCTGTTACCAGGTTACACCAAGTGGCAACGCCAAGATGTTTTCTACAGAGGCTAAGAGGCTCTGTGCTACACAATGACTCCTCCTCGTCCCATGCTGCCAGTCTTCCTCGTCTTATTCACAAGCAAGTCAGGCATCCTTTATTTTAAAGGCCCACATATAAACATTTTATAAAAGAAAATCAAGATTAGCAGGGTGAGGCCATGTATTTTATTAGATCAACTGATAGAGCTGGAAAAAGAAGCTTCAGGCACACAGTCCCTTCATCCAGGCTCAAAAAGAAGCAATAAAATTTAAGCTAAGTACAGGTTAGAAACAACTGCTTTTACTTTAACCTAATAATGTTAATTAGACAAGAGAAAAGTAACCCTTTTTTAGGTTTATAAGCAACTAAGTCACTGTTTTTGGGTTGTCGACAACTATCACTTCTTTTACAAGAACTTTAAAGAAAGTTATATATTACGACAACTGCTTTTCTATGAAAGCTGTTCAAAAAATGCTGTGTAGCATTACTACTGCTGCAAAATACGAAATGTGAAAAAGCAGATGAGCATAATGTTTATGGGCTAGTAAACTATTACATTCCACAGCACACACTCACCATAAACCCAGAAAGAAAGCTCAACCTCCTGAAAAATACAGGACAGATACAACTGCATGGCTCTGTGAACCAAAAGTAGAGGCAATTAAATATCCTGCTTTTTATTTGGTTAAACATCTGTTCCTGAGTAAGGGAAGTACTATTGTTTTGAAAAATATTGTAATATTAGTGGATCTCCAAGGTCCTGGACTTTGTAATTCTAATTAACTTTTAAATGAGAAAAATCTGCAAATGAAAGAAAGTAACGTATTTAACATTTAGCTGTCTTGCAGCGTTTTTTCCAAGTAGTATAGAGTTTTCACGTATTAGGTCTATTGCTAGTTCTACTAATCCTAAGGAAAAATAAAGCCTGGCCAGAGACAGAATATTTAAGCTCCCAAAAAAGACTGAACGGTTTTACTGGATCTTTGGAAAACATCATATGAACTGCATGAATCAGTAATCGGCTTATGAAGAATGGAAATGTCAAACCCTAAAGGGCAGCATTTGGAGTTGGTATTTCCCCTTCCCTGAGGAATCAGCTGCTTTTCCTAAGCAATACATACAACCCTATACACATAAGTCTATTTGTGCATCTCTGTTTATTTATGAGCGTGGTGTGGGCAGGGTCCAGGCAGAGCAGAGGTGCCCTGGGACAGGCGCGGCACCAGTGCCCGACGGCAGCCCTTGCCCCACAGAATTTATGACCTCGGTAAACTGGAGCTTAGTTTTGCAGATGGAGAACTGAAGCACACATGACCTGAGTGACTTCCCGAAATTGGCTGAGGAGGCTTGTGAAGGACTGAACTCAACAGCTGTCAAGTAAAGAGCTTAGGGCTTCAGACAGGGCAGCCTGTGCTCTTAGAAGCAGATCTCCTAAAAAACTTCTTGCCTCCCTCCACAGGGATCTGTATTTGACCCAGAACACCTCTCGTTTGGTCAAAGCCCACATTACGAGGTCCCTGAGCAGTCACACCACGAGGCCAGGGTGTCTGGGTTACCGGGATGCACTACTCTGGGTGTGCGCAGAGGCTGCTGTGCTGGTGCCGCAGCACACGGCCTGCAGGCCAGCAGCAACGCAGTGCGGGCGAAGGAAAACCTCACGTTATCGCTCACTCGATTCTGCTCTCGCAGCTTTTACAATCTCTTTACAGCTAGTAACATGAATACATGGCTACAGTCTTGCCCTTTCTGGCACCAAAAAGGACCAAAAGACAGCAAAAGAGCTGCTGTCTTCAGTGCAGAGGCTTGTCACGGTCAAGAAAATTATCTGAAGCCAAAAAACCCCATAAATTCAAGGTGAATTCATTAAAATCCACAAATCCCCTGTGTTGGCCAGTCCCACTCAGAATTACAGTGGTGTTACTTTGGTTAATATAAGTTCATTTTTGAAGTGAATTAAACTTAACCAAATTAAGAACATTTTAATTAGTGCTAAGCTCTGCAGAGGGAAATGGACTACTCCTTTTCTTTTGCAGAATGCATTTTTCTTTTAAACTTAAGATTGGACTGGCTGTAGTGAGCTCTTTAGCTACAACTGACAGCAATACTAACCCCAGTATTAATAATACTTGTCAGTAAAAACACTGGGCTTCATAAGATTTTTTTTTAATCACATGGAAAGTTTTCAGACATGCTTTTGAGAGAAATACTCATTCTGGATAAACTAGAATGAACCAGCATGCAGATAACTAAGCACACTACATGGCACAAATTGCATCTTCTGTTTATGCAGAATCAAGTCAGAACTGTAAAGATGGAAAAATTCATTTTTATTTCATTAGAATTCAGCTTTTGTGTAGAATTCAAAAATATTCAATGTACTTCAGTCTCAGATTTTATTTCCATTCTTCTCCTGGACAAAATCAAGTGACAACATCTGGCTCAGGGTATGTGTGTATTATTATTTTTTTCTCTCTAAGTAAAATGTATTGTTCACAGGGGAATAGGAGATTTAGAGTTTTGCTCAATAGTTTCTGGGCAGCTCCCTCTTTTAGCAAAGTTTGTTGGCTAGCTGTCCTTACAAGTCATCACTACAGGAAGCTAAGGAAAAAGCAGGGGAGAAAGTTAGGATTTGCCTGAAATCTCTGGAACAAAAAGTGCCTGATCTGGCAACTTATTACCAAGGTAGAGATCCTGTGCTGTCCCTCCTATCCCATGGAAACACAGAGCGCAGGTGAGCCACATGCATGCCTCAATCTGCAGAACTGGAACAGGCATTCGCAGCAAGTAATGGAAAAACGCAGGCTTTGCTGAGCATTTTCAGAGAAAGCTCACCAGGAATCAATTAAACTGCTGAAAAACTCCCACAGAGTGTTTACAGGGAAAGCGAAGATAGTTAAACCTGTTTTAGTTGCAGTGTCAAGCTACAAAAGTTCCTTTAAAATATGTCTCAGTGTGCGGCGCCATATATAATGTGCTCACAGTTAGAAAATGCAGAGTTAGCTGCCTTTCATTCACCAGTATCTCAGTTGGCTGGCTGGCAACTCTTGATAAAGAGACAGATAACGTCCTGAACATCAGCAGTGAACTAAATACCAGCAGGGATGAAGTCCCACGTCTCTTGATAAGGCTGCACACAGATTGTATGGGGAGGCTCCCCGGGCAGCTGCCCAGGAGCCCGGCTGGCTCGTGCCACCGGTGATGGCACACACAGCTCTGCTGTGGGGGCTGGCGGTTCAAAGCCAGCTCAGACCAAAAGCGTTACAGTAATTACCCTCTCATGGCTGGTGTACAGTGATAAATTAGTCGATGGCAGCAGCAGACAATTCCTAATGAGTGACTTTTCATACCAGAGAACCGCCGCCGTTGCCAGTGATTGTTAGCCATGTTGAGACTCAGCAGAACAGCCACGAGGAGGATGGGGCACTGCAGCTGCCTGCTCTATCTTCTCTGTGCATGAATACGGAAGCTTGGAGAACAATGCAGCACCCTTCAAATGCTCCCCCTGCTAAAATGAAAACCCTCTGGAAGCCACTGCAACTGCTGAACACTCTGCGAGGGCAGTGGCTTTGAATGGGAAATGTGCCCTGGAGAGCATGGAGGAACATGGCCCCTCTCCTTGCACAGCAGCTGCCTGCATGGGAATGATAGAGGCAGCAAACACACTGCTGCCCGAGCCTGCAATGCCATACCTCGAGCACAGGTGCTTCCATCAGTCATTTCTTTGGAAAACAGGGAAGGCTTGACAAAAGAGATTTGGACAGGCTGAACCGAT
>NW_010198870.1:24481-40855 GCF_000695765.1 Mesitornis unicolor | reverse complement strand
GGCTTTTCCAACCGAGCGATTCTGTGATTTGTGGATCTCTATGCTTGCCTTCTGTACACGAAGCTGATCAGTCCTGAGCTAAATTCTCACAAATTATGTTACACAGTTGTAGGTCTCACTGATGCAAAAAAAAAAAGTAATTTTTTTATAAACAGAGTTAATGAGACAAATTGAACATTTGCAGTGTAATTAGGGCTTTTTGTGATGAAATGTCACAGTTAGTTTTTTGTAAGCACATTATGCAGCCCAACATTATGCAGCCCAAATACAGAGCTCCTTCCTGCTGGGCTGGTAACTTAACAGCAAATGTTGGGACACAAGCGAGAGGAATGGAGTACAGGTACACAGTAAGGGTGATAGGAAAAGAAAAAAAGACTCCTTCAGCTCCCCTGAACGTGTGTGTGGAGTTCATTGCAGCCCTGACTGAGAGCAAACTGAAGGCAAGAAACTGCTGTGACAGAGGCAGGAAGGTTCCTTGCAGTATGTCTGGACAGGAAGGAGTTGATTTACAAACTGTTTTGCTTTGGCTCTGTTTTTTTCTTTTTCCCTCTAATGTTTTTCTTTTCCTAATAAAAGGAATTTGAAAGGTCTTTTGATGATTTTTACCGTCCTCTCTGAAAGGAAGAGGTCTGAGAAGCCTGGCCTTCAAACAGCCAGCTCATGTAGTGTCCTATCCCTTTCCATATAACTTTCTATTTAAGCCATTTTGGTACTCATTTTTACACAGACTGTGTTTGTTGTCTCAAAGCTTTTTCCAGTATTTTTGGTCTCTGTGAGCCTCAGTTTTTCCCTGCTCTAGCTAAGGAGCATTGTGGATTAAATGAAAATAAGCCCAGGGTGGTGAACTGTTGCACTGAGAAAAGGGGAGTGAGGAATTGAGCATTTGCTTAAAGGCTCTGAAAAGATTGCCTTCTTTCATTTCATATTGAATGCTAAGATCATTTCAAGTCATTGTTCTGCAGTCACAGCTATTCCAGTATAAGCTGCAGGCCAGAGCTGTCGCAGGTGGCTGGAGGTTTTTACTCCTCTGTATTTCTACCAGTATTAGTCATAGAAGCAAACCTTTAGCACTGGATAAAAGCAAACTCACCCTGACCAAAAACACTCCCATGAACTAATTGGTTGGAAAACTTCAGCCTCTTTGATTTATAAATGCCTGTCCAAGAAGCACTGTAGTACCATCTCATTGGATTTGCCCTTGTGTGAGCTGGGGAATCTTTAGGAGTCCAGGCTTTGGGTACCTGCTGTTTATTGATACATGTGTATGAGTCATTCAGAAAAGGTCATCACATTGGTATTTTGAAACCGTGAAATACAAATGGAGTTCAAATTTACTTCAGACTTCCATGTAGAAGTCCAATTTTTAGTTACTTGTCTATCAAGGGAGATAGGTGGGGGTAAACAAAAATGCCAGTACAATACTGTTCCTAAACATCTGTAAGATTTGGATACTTAGCACAGTGTGTACATAATAAAACCTTCATATAATTTTTGGAAGCCCCCAGCAATAGAATGAGCGGTTTTAGCTCAAGCGCATCTTTAAAAGCGTTGCTGGCAGTATGATGCTTGTAGGGATTGTGCTGCTGAGGAGTTTGTTTTGATCTCTGTTCCCAAGGAGGTCTGCATGGCAAGCAGGGGCAAGAGAATTTGCATCAGCCTTTCATCTATTTCTAATGTCAGACTGTCACCTTTCCACCTACCCCGAATAAGAGGTAATTCATTGCGCCTGTGTCCAGGCACAGAGAGCACTGGGCAGGTTAGGACTCAAAGCATAGTGTGATCTCTTTTTCTCCCCTGCTGCAGGCAGAAGTGAGCTGTGTCAGCTCTTTTGGGTTTTGTGTTTCTGGGCTCTTTGGCGCGTTAGCAGGCAGAGAGCCAAAGTAGCCACCCTGTTACTGTCAAAGGTGGCAAATCTGTTCCGTGACAGACACAGTACAGGTTGTGATCCCCAGTTACTAGTCTGAGGGTTACAAAGGACTACCCTTAACTAACTGCGCTGACTCCACTGTGCTTTTTTTGTAATTAGACTTATAATTATTGTTCTGATAGGTGCAGTAATGGCTGTGACTATTAGGAAACCCAGCTTTAGTTTATTTCAATGCCAGTTTGGTGCGTATGTTTAAGAGTATTGTGGATAGATTAGAGATCAAAATTCAGATATTTTGAGAGTCATTTAAACAAGGTGCAAGCCTATTTCTTCTGTGTAAATATACTGCTGTATAACCTCCTTGTGATACTGAAATGTGCTTACAAATTTTTAAAGTTCTTAAAGATACTAGAATTAATGTGCTTAAGTATTTGGGAACATGCCATAAAATGGGGTGACCAACTATAGGCTGAGATAATGATGGCAGTTAAAATACATTCATCAAGCTTTCCAACAGTACCCGTGTAACCAGGGGCAGGTTTTTTGAAATTGAGCATGTACTGTCATGGACATTTCTTGTTCCTTAAGAAAGAATTGAGCATGTGTGTGGTGTAACACATAGGGGTTGTTCAGCGATCAGAAGCTGAATTGTATTAACAGCAATGTAAGATTCTGTGTGCTGCTATAGCCACCATCGATGGTGTACCTGGAGAGGGAGAGAAAAAGAGAGCTAGTGCCAGCTGACTGCATGTCTTTGCATCTGGGAGAGGTCCAGTTAAGGAAATATTCTGTAAAATGCAGCCAGACCGTACGCAGTGAGAGAGAAGGCTTCTGTGCAGCATACAGCTTTTTTCCAAATCTTTCTCTGCAATGGATGAACAGCTGAGGGAGTCAGCAGCTTCCAGCCAAGGTCTTTGGGCAGACCTCACCGGTCAGAGAAGCAGTGGCCTCTGTGTCCCTCTGCCAACCCATAGTCTGCACTGGAGCAGTTCTGCAGTTCTCCCAGCTGGGCAGCAGTTTGAAAAAGGTGATGGCTGAATTATTTTGTTCAGGGATACTTGATAATGACTTGGAGTTTTAATCTGGTCTAATTTAAAGGAAGACACACACTTGCTTTATGTGTTTGGATATCAGTGAGTATACAGCATGTATTAGGTTTTGAATATGCACTGTGCTGGATGGACAGCTAAAGAATTTGATAGACCTATATTTTTTAAATACTCTACAAGTATCTGGCTAACTAAATTACTTATGTCTTTGTAATGGAGGTCCCTTGACCTCTAGGTTCGATTCCTACATTTGTAAGATGTATGTCTTTCCATTTTCTCGGCACCATTTTCTTGCTTGATGAGTTTTAATCAGGTCAAGTACTACTTCAGAGTTTCAGGGCACTGAATTGATGAACTGCAGTGGAAGGAGATGAGATGGAATTAATGCACCACTGGACTTTGGTGACGTTGAAATGATAACCCACTTTGGAGATAGGTGACTTTGAATGTGCTTTAGAATTATATGACTTTGAATTAATACACTGTTCTGACATTCAATGGCAATGAATTGCTGCCAGTTCTGATGTTGGATACCACTGAATCGGTGAACTGTTCTGGAATTTGTTGGCAGTGAATTGATGACCTACTCTGGAGCTGCAATGATGAGCCCTTCTGGAGCTAGATAACATGGCACTGACTAACTGCTCGGCCACAAAACAGTGCTGAATTTTATGAAACTAAAGCTAAGTACCAAATTGTTTTTAACTATATGGTATTATAGAAGATAATTATATAGAAGTAGGCGTTTGAGTTTTCATCTGTGCAGTGGAAAGGCAGATGATACTGCATTAAGTGTAACTAAGCTTGTAATTCAGTGATAGTGCAAACTGGTAGTGGAGTAATAACGGAATAACTAAATGAGAGAGAGAGTAAATTGAGATGTCCTTTGGAGTATAAGAACATAAAATTGTTGACCTAAACTGGGTTTTTAAAATATGGTGCTAAATTAGGCAAAAACACACTTTTGCCTTCAGCAGAATTGAACTCCTTCAATGAGTTACTTTAACTGAAACTTTATAATATGACATTACAGTGCAATTTAACATCATTTGAATGGAAGAAGAGTTAGGTTTTCTGATGACAGTGAATTTAAAAGGTTGGAATTCTGACATGAGGTGGTGATGCTGAGCCCTGAAAGACCTGCTCTTTGCTTCTTAGATTGTCTGTCACAATAGATCATAGTCTAGTGGTATGGTATACTGTAGGTCAAATTAGGATTGTGATTATCAGCTTTGAAATAGAACCTTTCAGTTCTCCCTCAACAGATGAGATGAAAAAATAAAAGGAAAACAGTTATATAAGAGGAACATCCCAAAACATCCCTGCATGTGGCAGATGTGGTCTGCAATTGGAAGGTGCTGCTCTGTAGTCACAGAGTGAACAGCTCCTTCCTCCCAGAAGGAGTTGTGAATTAGTGAGCTGAAGGAAGTGTAGCAGTACAGTTAATCACTTACTAAACTAAACAGAGGTACTTCTTTAACAAGAATGGGAGAAACATCATCTTTTACTTCATTGGAACACTGTCAGCTGTTTGCGAAGTTTTCATCAGCATCTCACTCTCCTGCAGTTTGATACCCAAAGAAGTGTGGTCAGAGCAACAACCTTGTTGTGGTAAGGAAGGAAGGGACAGGAGGAAGCAAAGGGATTTACAGGAAACCAGAGGAAGCAGCAAAGAGAAAGTGCTGCCTAAACACACTAAGTTCTGGGGAGGAGTGGCTGGAGAGCAGCCTGGAGAAGGACCTGGGGGTGTTGATTGATAATCGGCTGAACATGAGCCAGCGGTGTGCCCAGGTGGCCAAGAAGGCCAATGGCATCATGGCCTGCATCAGGAATAGTGTGGCCAGCAGGAGCAGGGAAGTGATCCTTCCCCTGTACTTGGCACTGGTGAGGCCACACCTCAAATACTGTGTTCAGTTTTGGGCCCCTCCCTACAAAAAGGATCTTGAGATGCTGGAGCATGTCCAGAGAAGAGCAACAAAGCTGGTGAAGGGTTTAAAGAACAAGAATTATGAGGAGCAGCTGAGAGAACTGAGGTTGTTTAGTCTGGAGAAAAGGAGACTGAGGGGAGACCTTATCGCCCTCTACAGCTACCTGAAAGGAGGGTGTAGTGAGGCAGGGCAGTCTCTTCTCCCTGGTAACTAGTGATAGGACAAGGGGTAATGGCATCATGTTGCAGCAGGGAAGGTTTAGGTTGGTTATTAGGAGGAATTTCTTTACTGACAGTGTTGTCAAGCACTGGAACAGGCTGCCCAGGAAGGTGGTGGAGTCACCATCCCTGGAGGTGTTTAAAAGATGAGGAGATGTCGTGCTTAGGGACATGGTCTGGTGGTGGACTTGGGACTGGATCAATGCTTGGACTCCATGATCTTAAAGGTCTTTTCCAACTGAAACCATTCTATGATTCTATGATTTTTAGATACATATTTTGCCTCCAGTCTTCCCTAAGACTTGCAGATGTCATCATTTAGGAGAACTCCTGGTTACTGGCTGTGAAAGGCCAGACAGAGCTCCTGCCAGAGCCATTACAATCTTTTCTTCCATCAGCCAGCAGGCTGCGGAGCAATTGAGGCCTTCTCTTCCCCCAGCGACTGGGTATATTGTTACTGCAGTGTTTCCAGTCACTTCTGCATGGACGTTAAAAAGGAATCAGAAATCACAATGTTCAGTCTCTTATGTGATGGTATAGGAGGAATTAAAGTAAACTTTAAAAAAAAAATTTACAAAAATTGAACTCCCTGGAGGTGTTTAAAAGACAAGTAGATGTGCTTAGGGACATGTTCTAGTAGTGGACTTTCTAGGACTGGATCAATGGTTGGACTTGATGATCTTAAAGGTCTTTTCCAGCCGAAACCATTCTGTGATTCTAAGAGCGAGCAGTGGAGCAGTGTAGACAAGAAGGGGCAAAGAGAGGGTTTTACCACCAAAGTAAACATGGTTCCAGTTCAAATCAATGCATGAGTGGGCATTGGGTCCCTGTGCCAGACAGATGAAACAGGCACTGTAGTGGGAGACACCAAGGCTTCCCACATTGATCTGAAGAAGAAGGTGTGTTGACAAGAGAGCCAGAGTGTGTTTGCTTTTGAACACCACTGACAAAAGGACCCTTCAAATTCCTCCAAGTACAGTAGTGTGGAGGATTCAGTCTCATGTTTTGCAGTGTTCACAGTTTCCAGCATCTGAGAAAAGTGCAGCTTTTCATTCCCCAGCTCTGTACCTATGACCCATCCAGCCTGCCA
The DNA here is from genome assembly GCF_000695765.1 of Mesitornis unicolor. Taxonomy (NCBI): domain Eukaryota; kingdom Metazoa; phylum Chordata; class Aves; order Mesitornithiformes; family Mesitornithidae; genus Mesitornis; species Mesitornis unicolor. Next base: position 34,703 of record NW_010198870.1, on the reverse strand, counting down.
CTGCACCCTTGCCTGATGAACTGCTGCCCCCTTGCCGGCTGAACTGCTCCCAACGGCTGTTGTCACTTACCCTCTTCTCTTATCAATGCTGCCTGTGCATAGCTTCACCTGTCCTTTGTGGCTGCTCAGCAGGGTGCCTGTCTGCAATCTGGACACGGATGCAATCAGATTGTTTGAAGATTAAACCTTACAGGTGAAGGTGTTACCAGTTGGCACAGTGCTGCACGGAAGGTTTGCCGTCATTAGAAGTTACCTGTAATAACAGCTTCTTGCTCAATCAGTTACTGGGAGGGAGGCCAGAGGGAGTATTTTTGGGGTGCAGGTTGCTCCACTGTAGGTTTTGTCTTGTTTTGATTGTCTCTGACACTGACTGTGAGGCGCTTCTGCCTCACAAGACAGTCATGTTCTCACAGCAGGGGTGAAGAGGGGCATTTCTTGTGTCATGGACTTGTAAATGTAGTGGAACTCTCCCCTACATCCCTGATGTTGCCACCTGCATCTTCTTTAGGAAATTGTCATCTCTCCCGCATCCTCTTTTTTATTTTAGCTTGCACTCTTGCCGACTTGATTTGCTCTAATTAAAGAATAGGGAAAGGAAGAGCAACATGTGCATACTTCACATCCCTTCACGTTCCAAGGAATGCAAGAACAGTGACAGAATGACATGGTTGGTTTTACTGTCTTTTAAGAGGAACTGAAAAGAAGTGAAAAGCACTGCAAAGAATGATTTTGTTATTTTTTACAGTTGTGCTTGCAGTGACTTGATGAGCAGATTTCTCTTTTCGAAATTTCAAGTGCTGTCTTTGTGTTTGCATCCAGCCTGCTACAGGTTAGAACTAAAACAAGGTAGCCATCCAGACTCACGGTTGCTGCTGAATTCAAAATAGCACAGATTTTTATTAAAAGTGAATTTAGAAGTAGAGTTCAAGAAGCAAGAGGTAAGGTATCTCAAGAGCGCTAGACCAGCTGATGGGGAACTACACTTGCACCTTTTTTTCATTTCAGTGAAGGGTGCTGCGTGTTACATTCCCTGCTAGGTGTGAATCTGTGATCTTGGTAGAGATGTTTCTTATTTTGGTATCGAAATATTTTTGGTTTCTTTAAAGCAAAAATTCACCTTTCAGTTTATTATTTACGTGTTTTATTCATTGCCCAGACATGCAGAAGCACTGCCCCGAGGAGGGTCATTTGTGTTGTCAAATTGCTGCTGTAATCCCAGCTGTAAGGCAGGGCTTTGCTGTGGATGTTGGGAGAGTAAAAGGACAGTTCTGTCTCTTCTGTAATGCTTTAGGTTTTCTAATAACAAAATAAACTTTTGGGCATTGTAGAGCTAAAAGGGATAAAACTAGTTTTGCAACCAGAATCCTTCGACTGCTCCATACCAGTTGGGAACGATAGCTTTACAAAGTTAAATATGAAAATGAATTCTGTTTCATGTATTATTGACTTTTCAATTAGGCTTACATTTTTAGTTTCAAACGTGTTGCAAAAGTTCACGCCGATGATGTTTTATAAGTTGGCTGCTATGCCAGCCCCCGAGTCTGGGAGACATGACAGATGGACAAAATGTGCTGCGGAGCCTAAAGGGCTGTGACTCTGCCTCCTCTGCCACACAGCTCCGGAGTTGTTTCTCTGAAAGCCACTGGGACGAACTTCAAATTTCCCTGGGCAGCAAAGCGATTTATTTTAGAAAGACTGCATAAAATGTGAGCTCCCTTTCAATTAATTATTTGGTAGAAAAAGGTGTTTTATAGCTCTTTAAATCAGACATCGAATCAGTGCAGTTCTAAATATGTTGCTGTTTATGTCTTCTCAAAGCTGCTTTTTGCACTGTTCTTCATCAGCTGCAGCATATGAGCTTCTTCAGGCTTTATGGGCACGTACTGATTGAGATCAAAATGCCATTGAAAAAATATTTGGCCCTGATTCCTATTTGGTTCTGCCAAATTTAGAAAGGCGAGATTGAGTGCAGCTGCAGTTCAGTTTATTGTACCTGCCAAAGCAGAAAATCTGCTTGACAGACTTGTGAGATAGCAGTGAAGCAAAGTGCTATCAAACCCTGTCAGATAACAGTTCGCATTCCCGGTTTCATTAAAATTAACTTTTAAAAAAGAAGACTCTCCTGTTCCCTTCTGCAGAACAAACAACCATTGCTTATGCTTACATGCAGTTCTTTTTATGTTAAAATCACCGATGCCTGAAGAACAGCTGTACCAATGACTGCTTTGGCATATTGTAGAATACAAGTGCAGTATCATTGTTGAAAGCATAATGTAAAACAGATCTGGGGACACTCAAAACATAGCTGACACTGTCCCAGTGTTCAAAAAGCATTGCTTTAGTTCTACTTAATTTCTGCAGTCTGGCAAGAAACTGCAGGCTCACATGAACCCGGCACGTTATGAGCACTACTCAGATAAGCAATGATACTGGAAAAGAGTTTTCAACAAGCGTGTTTGGGAAGAGCCTCTGAAAATGCTACTACATACAAGTTCTGACCAACTCCCTGGAGTTTTCATTGTTGCTTTTGTTTTTATATTTTAGTCATTCATAACCTACATTTTATGTCTTTCAGAGGATCCTCAGGTTTCCTCTAGAGCACTTTTCAGTATGTTTCCCCCCTCCTTAGACAAATAACAGAAGCTGAAAGATTCAAGTGCCTCATTATCTATCATGGCAGGGGTTATTTATGTGGAGCAGTGCATGCAATACGTTTAGTTCCTGTAAGCTGAAGATGACTTGTAAGCAGCTGCAGTTCTGTATACTCTGTGCACTGCGGGTCATCTCAGGGGGGTCTAAAAGAGAGCAGCAAAATGGGACACAGGACACTTTGCCAGGAGGTGGTGTGCAGAAACTTCCTCTGGGAGGCTGACTGGACCATCATGACTTTTGGGTGTGAAAAATCCAGACAATAAATGTGTCTTAGCAAAAAAAAAAACAGTAAAACTAAAACTGTTTTCTTATCAAATACTATCTACATACCTTGTGCAAGACAGTTGTAACACTCAGTTTTCTTCTCTGCTCTTTTTGGCTCCCTTGGCAGTCCTGTGCTGCTTTGTCCAGGGAAAGATGCTTTCTTCTTTCACCTGGCCAGCTATTTAGGTAGCTCAGTTACAGTAATAATTGTACTTTGATTGAATGAGGTCTCACAAGAAGTACCACGGAGGAGTATATTCTCGTTTTAACTCCTGGAATCCATGAAAATGGATCCAGGAGCTGGATTCTGGGTCTAAAATATCAAAGCAGCAATGTTTTACATACATGGGGAGACAAAAGTTCTGCTCTGGGAGGTAAGTGTAAATATTGGTGTCCTTCAGTGCTCACTGTCCTACCTGTGAGGGTATCACTAACTAGCAGTACACGTTATATAGTGGATGCTGTTGTCTCCCTTCAGGTAACGGAAAAGAGGGCTGGAACCGCACACAAACACTATTTAGAACAAGCAAAAAATATTTGGAATATGAAGGTAAAAAACGAGTCTAATGCTGTAATCAGATTCTGCAGGAACATGCTCTGGTGGAGTGGCCTTTCCAATCAGGCAGGACACTGAAGGTATGAGGGTGGTGGATGTGGGAGCGCCTTACCCCACATCACTGGGTCCCAAACCCCATGTGCAGGGGATATCTGACTGAATGAAACAGAGCAGCTGGGGAAATACCATGGCAAAGGGTCTGGCACGACCTTCCCATGGCATGGCACCATTTCTGACGAGGGGTTTTAACGTGAGCTGCTTCTTGGCTTTTCTAATGTGAGAATAAGGCAACCCCTGCAACTGGCTGGGAGTTATTTGCTGTGGCCAGCTGTAGGTTGGAATCTGATAAAAGGCACGTCCTGTGAGGAGTTCACAGATGCCACACTCCCCTCCATCTGCCTGACCAAATAAAATATAAGCTGTGTATAAAAATCAGGCAGTAAGATCAAATGAAGGTATATGTTTAATTTAACATTAACAGTGCTAATGTTAGTTTGTATATATGCAGGATATTTAATTTGCCTTGTTCTTAATGCAATAACTTCCATTTCTCATTTTCCGAGCATTCAACCGTCGCTAAACAAATCAGCATTTTAGCAGCTCAGAAAACTACCAGCAAATTAAACAAATGTTTTTGAGCGAATTGCAAAGCAAACTTTGCACAAGGCTAAGCTGCCTCTCCAAAACTGGCTTGAAATGATGAAGATTGTGAGTATAATGCAAAAGATGTTTAAGTTGCATTTGAGCAAGCTAGTGCAGGCTAGCAAATGCCGAGTCCTACCAGCACAGAACGTGATACCATTAGGATCTTCCCTAGAGCAGTGAAGTGGTGCCAGCCATCGATACGACTGTTTATTAGCTCAGCAGGGCAAGGTCACTTACACACATTCTTCTTTAGCTGCCTGCTTCCCTAAAGGGAGTAGCTGCAGTGAAAAAGCCTGCCTAGGAATCTCATTTTTCCAACAGGACTGCAGTTTCTAACTGTAACTGAGCATTGCAGCCAGAAACGTTAAGGATGCGGTTTAACAAGAGAGATTTCACTATTCATAGGACCTCACAGTCCTTTGACTGAAATTTTCCTTCACTGTAATCAATAATGTAGTCAAGGTAAGAAGCATTCTTTTAAAATGAACATGAGTACACTAGAGATGATGACAAACAGACCGTTATGTCCACATCACACACATTCGGGTGTTGGATTATGGCTGCTTTTTCACATTCATGAGAAGAGAGCTTGTCATAAAGCCATTTTCCCATGAAATAACAGCACGTACAAGTTGTTCAACATATCTGCACAGGTCGGTGTAGAAGATGAATAATTGATTATTCCTCTGAGGAAATGTAATTTCTTTTTTTTTTTCTTTCTCTTTTCTTCTTTCCAAACTAATGCATTGGATGGCATTTTAAACGTTCTTCTGAAATTTCAGTTATATTTATGCAGTCCTCCTTTGTTTCCCATCAGTTGGACCATCAGATAGTGACTTTGGCAGTCTAAGAAGTAGCCCGGGTTTTACATTTTTTGTCCCCTAAAGATACAGCTACTAAGCTCTTCCTAAATGAGGCTGTGTTTTGAAGCTAACTCAGATCAGCATGGCACCTGTGTAACGTTTCAATTACCCTGGCACTGTAACAAGCTGGGAAAACCAATTCTGAAATAAGGCAATTTATCCCTTGAAAATGTGGTTTTAATGAACTGGATATCATGATTTCCAGCAGTCTTTCTGGATTATACAGTTCTGAAAGAGACAAACAGATGTTGATACAGATTACTGCACGCTTGAATCTCTTTTGCGCTAGGTCCATAATTTTTTGCTAGATTTTTTTTCCTTGCAGAAGGAGAGAGGTATTTCTTGTCCAGTAGGGTCTATCAGTAACTGGTTAATAAAACACAAATTAACAACTGTATTTTGCTTGAAGATGTATTGAACCACTGGGGGGAAGTAATACTGCGTGTGAAGTGGAAAAAGCAAGCTGCTGTTTGCAACATAGCTACTAGTGTTCATCATCCCAGAACGTGAGGGATTGGAAGGGACCTCCAAAGCTCATCCAGTCCAATCCCCCTGCCGGAGCAGGAACACCCAGATGAGGTTACACAGGAAGGCGTCCAGGCGGGTTTTGAATGTCTGCAGAGAAGGAGACTCCACAACCTCTCTGGGCAGCCTGGGCCAGGGCTCTGTCACCCTCCCTGAGAAGAAGTTTCTTCTCCAATTGAAGTGGAACCTCCTGTGTTCCAGTTTGTGTCCGTTACCCCTTGTCCTATCATTGTTTGTCACCCAGAAGAGCCTGGCTCCATCCTCGTGACACTCACCCTTTAAATATTTATAAACATGAATGAGGTCTCCCCTCAGTCTCCTCTTCTGCAAACTAAAGAATCATCTATTCATTACCTCTTTATAACACTTGTGGGACTTGAACGTGACCAAACTCTGTGTTACTGAAGTACAATATTCTTGTGCTTTTCTGTTTTTTTGAAAAATTAGTTACACTAATTTCTCATTTTTACACTTTTCTTATTTTTTCCCAAAATAGCTTGCTTTCTAAGGAAAGCCATGGCAGTTTTTTTGCTTACAGTCAAATTCAGATAGCCCTAGTAGCAAAGTACAGGTGTAAAGATAATGGGAATCATTTTCTATAAAGCTAGAAATTTCAGCTCAAGATTCATTCAAACAAATCAGCAAATGCAAAACCAGTAAAGGTGCGGAGTACAAAAACAAAATTACATGTAATCTCTTTACTTCCTCCAAATTCATATTTTCCATACCAAATGTGCTATTATTTCTAAAGTGTTTATTTTGACAGTGTTATCTGTGCACCTATTTTATGTGATCTGTTTGGGCTGTAAATGTTTGAACTCTGGCACATGTTAAAGATTTATTGCCAAACGTTCTATATGTCCGTGTAATTCTTTCTTTCAGGTAATACAGCCAAGGTATTTGTTGAAGTGAAGGATGAAAACGACCATGCGCCTGTCTTTACCAAAAAAATGTACATTGGAGGAGTGTCTGAAGATGCCAAAATGTTTTCTTCTGTGCTTAAAGTTAAGGTAAGACTGAAATTTATTTTAAATAACATTCACTTGCAGTGGAGAATATTTGCTTACTGGTTTGATTTTTCACAGGAGGTTATGAAATGTGTTTCTCTTAAAACCGCCTGAGCTCCTCAGACACTGGCAGTAATTTCCATTTTATTTCTTTTTATAATCAAATGTAGGGAACACAAAATGGGGAATTCTTTTTATGAGATCAGTGCTTGAGACTGAATATGAGTCTGATGGTTTCCACTGGTGTGTGTATGATTGACACGCACTGGCCCAGTCAGTTTTCCAGCAGCTACTGACACAGGGCTGATCGTTAGAAGTGTTTCATGGGTTTTATTTATTGAATTTATGTGCTCATTTTTTCTTCTGAAGATCTGTAGCTATTATTTTAGATTTGTTGATATTTAGAGGATTCTCTTATGTTCAGCACTAGTCTTTACCTTAAATTCTTCTGACTCTTTCTTTGGCAGTAGCGTGTTTATGCTTTAAAAAGGAAAGAACGGTTTCTGTTTCAGGTCTGCAAAGCAATTTCAGGTCTGTGCACTGCGATGCAATTTGTGAGTAAAATTGACCATCTGTAGTTTTGTGGGATGTTTTTTTAAAAAAAAAAAAACAACAAAAAAGAGAAAAATCAAGGGAATATATATGTAATATATTTAGTGTTGGGCAGAAAAATAGCTTAGAATAAAAGCTGTTTGTTTGCTGTAAAATGCTTTGTGATGCAGTCATTTGTGCTGGAGACAGCGTGAGTACCCAGGACTTTCCAAGTCAGCTTGTTTCCTCTGCCTTTATTTTCTTACCTCAGCAGGCTTCCTGTATCTTTTTTTCACCTTAAGTGTTAGTGGAATAGCTTTGAAATTGCTGATTCTAGCTTATGCATGAAAGGGCACAGAAATATGACCCGCTAAGAGTTTTACTCTGACCTCATGATATGTTTAGAGTACCAGGAATGAAACAGAGATTATCAGAGCTTACTGAAGTTGTCCATTGCCTTTGTGTTTCATGGCAGTCCTTCCCAAAGTAAGCCCAGAAATGGCAGAGAAGTGGGAAATTGTTAAGCATTGACTATCGGATAGAAGCCTCTGTAGATTCAATTTATTTACTTTGTGCACTAGTCCAGACTATTTTGAAGAACATTGATAAAGTACACACATGGCTTGCACTGTACGAATTACTCTAGTTTTGATTTTAATGTCGACGCTAGGTTCTTAGTAGGAGTTTTAAGTGCATTTGCTTTCACCTTCTGCATTCATTAATAGTTGCTAAATGACATCTTAGTAACTTCGGAAAGAAACTGATATTCTTCCTGTCACTGACAACAACTTTGATGCTCTCTGCACATGAGGTATTAACTAGCAGGATATTTTTTTCCAACTGAAAGATGTTAAACTTCATAACAGCGATGGTTGAAATCATTGTTGGTGGGACCCATAGTGAACTAGCATTTTCTAATTGTGAAAAGTGCCATGTTATTTATCACAGCAATGCCGTACAGTTACTGTTGTAGAAAAGTATGCAGCAGTTCCTGCACACTGAGACCCAAACCTGCCAGTTTTCCCCTGTACTTCAAGGAGAAGATCAGGAGATGATCAGGGTCTAGAATTTCATGTTAAGCCCAAGTGCCAGATGGTGGTTTGGTTTCTGTTATCATTTACCCATGCATCCATTTTTGAGGAAAGTATCATGGCAGAAACCCAAGACTCATCTTGAAACTTTTCCTAAAAGCTCGAGGTCAAAGCCACTTGTGGCTGTAGCAGAGGTTTGAATGAACACCACACAGTTCTTTGTTATGTTCAGATACCTTCAGTTTCAGCTCCCTGAAGTTTGCAACATGTTCCTGAGCTGAGCATCAGGGACCTGAAGGGAGACCATACCAACATGGCTGCACTGATGGAGAGCTCAGTTTGCCAAAGCTTTACAAATGGGCAGGTCCCTTTGGACACCGTGGACCTGTTCTAACGTGATGGTTTAACTCAGCTCCTGTTGTCTGCGGAGAGGTTTGAACAGAGCTGTGCAGACAGGTTTGCTACGTCCAGTTGCAGTGGGTGAAATAACCATGGGAGAAGATCAGTGGATGGGAGTGGGTTAATTACAGTAATCGGAATAGCTGGTATGTAGGTATTGATATGGCTCCTGCAGTTAGATGTGATTTACAGGGTATGCCTGCTTTTATTTGCCTTTGCTATAATTAAATTAGTTAAGCATAATAATCACAGTGGCAGGCCCTTGCCAGCAGTTACAGTTTAACAGCAGTTTAAGCTAATCTAATTTTTCCTTTTGATCAAATAGGAGATAGAAAAGATGAGCTGAGCTAAGTTAGTTAGGAAGAATTAAATTGTAGGTGGCTATCAGTGTAGATACTAAGAATGGTCAAAAATTATTTTATAAACCGGGTTGAAATTCACGGTGTCTTCATTTTAGAGAGTATATGGGTTACATTAAGGAAGAGGAAAACAGTATTTTAAGTTTTTAAAAATTTACGTAGTTTTGCAAATGTTTAAAAAGAAAAATAGTCTGAAATATGAGAACAGCATTGGTGTTAATACAGAGAGGTGCTTCTGCTGCAGGTTAGGATTCACAGCCGTGTTTCTGCCCAGATCCTCACCTCTGGGTCATCCCTATCCACCCTGCCCCTGCCCTGCAAGATCTGCAGTGGCCTCTTCCAGCAATGGTCCAGGCCAAGGGATATGTTAAGGTGCCCACAGCTCTCCTCCCAGCCGCTCACCAGCACCTTTTCAGAGGAAACCAGGAGGGTATGCGAGGAATCTCCTGCTCGTGCTTTGCCCTGGGTGATCGGTGCCTGCTGACGTTCAAGCTGTAGGCAGGTCTCCAGTTCTGTCTCACTTGGCCATGTAATAAATTATTCTCAACTACCACTCTTTCTTTGAACAGTGTTATTGGTACATAAGAGTGGCTCATTTTTGGTGAGGGTGATTTATATAAAAAGAAGGTGACAAGCTTTAAGGCCCTATGTAAAAACTACAGCTTTCAAATAAAAAAAACCCACCCCAAACAACGCAATTAGTTCCTCTTAGTACTTAATGATTTGCTGTAGTCGTTAATTTTTAATACGGCTATTTATGTAAATAGTTTTTAGATAAATTCATCACAAATATACTGCTGAACATTTGGATGTTTAACGTCAGTTGCTTAAATCATTCTGTACTCTGTGGCTTGAAAAAGATTTCATTCCTCCCATCAAAGCATGGTTCTTCCCCTCTCAAAAATATTTTGTAAGGCATCCCAGTCCTGGCACTGATTGTGCCATACAGCCTAGTGAGTATGAGAAAGAAGAATGGGAATAAGAAATAATCTGACTACCGTGGGCCAAACAAAAAATATGCATAATGAGAAGAGAACTAGTACAGAGTACATAATCTGACATACAAATTGAATTTAGAGACTAATAGGCCAATAAAATATTGGATAAACGCTTCTTTAAATGAAGTTAGTTACATTTAAAGACTTGTACATCCATCTATTAAAAAAAAAACCAAACAAAACCAAACACAATTACTTTATGGCCAACCCAATACGTGATGATACGCCGTGTGAATTATTCTGTAGGAGTATGAATGTTTTTTAAGGCTTGTGTTCTCTGAAAGCTGCTAAGTACTAGTGTATCTAAGAAAAAAATAAAAGGAATATATTTATTCAGATGGCACTTTTTAACCAAGGCTTTAGTCCTTGCGTCTCAAAGGCCATATTTATAT
>NW_010198870.1:0-24450 GCF_000695765.1 Mesitornis unicolor | reverse complement strand
GCAGGAAATATGCAGCTGTGTTAAATACCGTTTCTCTTGACATGATAGCCGATGGTGACTATCACAGCTCAAATGTACAGTCGGTTTCACACAGCCGTCTTTTTCAGCGTACTCATTTCCCTCAAAGCCTATCAAAAATACAGATGAGATCTTTGGAGTCTGGGTTGATGATTTACCGCAAGGCCAAATGGTGGTCAGAGCCGTGGTGGCAGGACAGCTGCAGAGCATCTTGGTTGCAGCACTCTGCAAGTGTTGTGCTGGGCCTGCGGTTCTGAGGCTGCAGGAATGGCGGTCTGCATAATTGCTTTAATTACGGTGCTGATGGTGCTCAGAGAAAGGTTTCATGTGTTAGACCATCCTGGTGGGGATTTGGGTTATAATAACCTTTTATGTTCGTTCCCTCTTTCTTCAGTTGCCTTGCTTTCCCAGAATTTTCAACGTATGTAAGAGCCTATTTCCATGATTAAAGGTCTTTTCATGCTTTTTGTTATGAATATGTTAATTAAATGCAGATGTAATACTCATAACAAGTAACTTACGGATTTTATGGTTTGAGATTTGCTTTGCATTTCGTATTAGAATTAGTTACTTTGCTTTGCCACTGGTACTTTCGTATACCTCCTGATTTTCCACTGAGAATAGGAACCAGACTTCGTTTATCCCAACAGACAATATTTTCAATCTGCTCTGCAAGAACAAAACCAAACTCAACACAATCTTTAGGGAAATTGCTAGCAGGAATTTGCTTTGACTATAATGGTGTGTTACTAGCCTTTTCTTTCTAAACATTTTCTTTTACAGTATTAATCCTCTCTAGTTTTGTTTGTTGCAGTGCATTTAGATTAGGAAATATCAGAGATGCTTATTCTAGTAAAGAAGGTGACAGGTTCTTGTCTGAATTACTCCTCGGTTTATAAAGGTGTTTTTTTGGTTCTGAAAGTGTTTGCAGGAGAGGAAGCTTGCCAAAATAAATGCCAGTGAATCAAAGTTGCTGGAAGTGGCTGACCGCTATTTGATAGAAATGACTCTAATATGAAGCCAGCAGAGAGGTTTGATGATGATAAGAGGAGCCAGTGGAGTCTGAAATGCAGTTACATCCTGAAGGAAATTTGAATCTTATAATGTGGTTGATACAAGCTTTCATTTCAGACCTGTTCTGTATTTTGTGCCCCTTTCTGATAGGCTTCATAGTGTAACTTCATCCTTTATTACTCACCGAGTATCTTAATATGCAGAACAGCAAAATAAAACAAAGCTCTTTCTGCTGCAGGTTTTTACCCTCGTGACACACAGGGGAACAGGAATTACTCTTTACTTACTCTTTAATTACTCGAAAGTGAGCTATCTTAGTGCTTGCATACTGATCTAAAGCAATTGATAAAGTATTTAAAATTCCTGAGTATGGATATCTGTTACATATAGAGTGCATACTGGGATAACTTTTTTGCGCAGATGCATTTATGCATGTTAAATGTCCAGTTATTTTCTATTCGTGCCTATAATCTCTAGATTCTTTTTGGTATCTCCTCTTTCCTTAGGATAACAGGTAAATCTTCACAGTGGCAAGTTCTGTAGAAGTGAGTTTCAACCCTTGGCACCTTGAGAGAGCTTCCTGCTCTGAAACACAAAGCTTTCCCTTCTCTAATTTTGTTTTCGCATGTACACAAGAGAACCACTGCTTTGTACAAATGACCTGCTTTGCCAGTCACAATCTTCTATTAGTTAAAATATGGTTTAGGAATCACAGAGAGTAATCTGTAGGGAGAAAACATACTTGGTAGAAGTAAAAATCTACTTGGAAGCCTATTTGCAGTGACAACAGCACACCCTCAAACACGGACATCTGCTGTAACATCTGGCCTCTTGACAGGAAGCTGCTTGCCCTGCTAAGAATATTACAGTAATTCTGAGCACACAGGTAATTTCTTTTAAAGAAAATATATCTAGATAATAGGTTGGCTTGCTAAATTTTTTTACTGTAAAAAAACCCAGTACTATTGTTTTCCTTTGGCAGTGTTAGGAAAAACTGCTGCTCTTCGTGATTTGTTGAAACGTAGTATCAGATTATCTCAATGACTGTGTTATTTTCTGAAATTTTTAAGACTGTTAGTCCTGCCTTCCAGAGCAAAGTACCTCCTACAGGGGCTGGAAGGGGTGAGTGTGCCTGGAGTGTTCTCAGTGCTGGATCATTCCCGTCGCACAGAGGATCAACTGCATGGTCTGAGCTCCCTCCCAGCACTCACACACAGACGAACTGTGTCAATATAGCAGTAGCAGTAGCTGCTATTGTTATGGCAGGAAAATGCTGTATCAGTATAGCAACAGCAGTAGCTGCTATTGGTATAGCAGGAAAATGCTATAAAACCATTTTTTTGTTTTTCAGAGTAAAAGTTTGGGAGCACCTCTTACTCAAGATTTTTTTCCCATGAGACAACCTATCAAAATGGATCCGTGTTTCTGTACCTTGGTTTTATCACACCATTGGAGGAAAAAGTGAACAATTCTCATTCACTTTTTTTCCTTACTACCTGTATTTCTCAGAAGTTTCTGTGGGGCTGGGGCTTACCCGTAGTGGACTGGGCAGTGATCAGCAATATGCTTATCAGTGTCTGTTCTTTTCCTCCTTGTTGTAGTATCTTTGTAAGTATGCCTAACAAATGATGCATTTAAAACATTAATTAATTAACCTTTGGCTTCACACAGCCCTCGTGAAAGGCGATAATTTGACATTTCTCAAATTGCACATTTCCTCAGGAAACATCGCACTGTGCGGTGCAGCTACATGGATGCACAATCACAGTGCTACGGTGGAGCACTTATCCCCTCACCCCAAGAGGCTTGTAAAAGCAATGCCATGTGACAGTAGCACTGATACTGTCACAAAATTGCCCGTGGGCTGACATGTTTGGTGGCTTGTTTGGGCTGAGCATTAAAATCTTCATTAACCGTAGCTCCTGAAGCTATTGCATAATCATCAGACAATTACGGTATTTATCATTCTCAGTGTGAGCTAAATTCAGTGCTTAGAGTTAAACACAATTGTTAATTTTAAACGTTTTCCAGTCTCCCTCGCAGGGTCACCCTTAATCATGAGCCTGAGGATGCTAACAGGGCATGTCAAGCAAACGGGACTGGGCAGTTGTGGGTTTTATTTTCTTCTTTCTAGCTTAGTGCCGCTAAGCAGATGGCAGGTTCAACTGTTTCCAGTCAGCTGCTGGCACATAAAATTGCTTTTAGAACAAGACCATTTTTGCCGGTAGGAATTTACAGAGTGTTGAGTATTTTCAGTTCTGAAGCCACATCTGCTGTTGCACTGTTTTAGTGGTGGTTTCACAGACACTTAAGCCAGTAAGTTTGTTGCGGCATTTGCAGTTTTCCTCTTTCCCCTCCCGTATCTTTTCAGTACTGCGTGCTTTTACGCTGTTACCTTTCTCTAGCACTTCTGAACTTCTGGTCGTCAGCTTGTTTTTCCCACAGTCTGCCTCAGAATTCTGTAGCTTTGGATGTGCTGGCATCTGTTCCTCAGACTTACCATCCTTTACAAACTGCTTTCCACCGAATTCTCAACTGTGAGGTATTTGGATGGCCTTTAGGGACAGCTGCTGTGTGAGGTGCTCACATGCCGCTGAAATCTTGTGCTAATTAATTACACCAGGAAAAAAACCCATGTATGTAGGACAAACTGTAACTGGTTGCAGAAGCACCACTAAAGGGATCTCTCACTTGTAGTTTTCAGCCCATATATTTTCGTCTCATGTCTTCCAGACATGCAGCTTGACTTCCCTCTAGTGAGTCCTATATATTTCCATACCTGAGCTAAAGCTTTTTCCTCTTAGTTCTCCTAAAGCTGAAAAGCAAACAAAACAAAGTACCCTTCTGTTCCCTCTCCCTTTTAACGCAACTGTTGTGTTAAAACCACTTTTTGTTGGCAGCAAAGCAGCTGTACCCTCCGCCCCATTGCTGCTGCAGTGCTGGGCTGAATGAGACATCGCTCATCTGAGAGCGAAGCCGGTGCCGACAGCAGCCCTCTCTTTGCTGCCTCTGCGGTGCCAGGAATTTTAACGCTTCTAATGACTGACTGCGAGTTGCGCTGGCAGTCCGTGTATAGGAGATGTAGTCACTGAGAATGCTTGGCTTACTGGTCTTTTTGCTCCAGGAGAGGTAGCTGCCAATAAAATTACAAAATAAAACAAATCTGTTAATGGCTTTGCGGTAAATACCCTCAGTGTTAGGGCCTGGAGGAGCATATTTCAGCTGGTATCAGGCTGGTGTAACGTTCTTTTTTGGTGGGGTTAGGAAGCACCCCAGAAGTTGCGCCTTTTCCTCTGTGGGAGAGGATGGGTAGGGGCTGAGGCAGCACGTGGTGATGGCAATGCAACTCCATTCATGTGGGCATGCTTACACTCGTTTACAGGAGCATTGAATTTGGCCTGGCAGTTCCTAAAATCATGCGTATTTATCAGTATTCAATCACAGCAGAATTTAGGAGACATCTGTATTTCTTGCACATAACAAAAGGAAGATATACTGCTGTAATATTGAGATTAAGTATATCTCTTTCTCTTCTTTGACAGTCATAACACAACTCTTGAGATGTCGTATATCTCTTCCTAATGAAGTGTCAGAAATATTTACCTTCAGGACAAATTACACGAAAAGCAAACATCCTTACTCTGTATTAAAAGAAGTTGCTACGTTAATGTCAGCAGCTCACAAGCTCTCTCTGGTGGTCCCGCAAAGCTGAACGTTGCACTGAGTGTCCTTAGGTTTGGTCGAAGTATAAGCAGTGGTGAAAATGGAGGAAATGGAAACGACAAAGATGAAATATTTGAAATTTTAATCTCATTATTTTTCCAAGTTCCTCAGGCTCTTTTTCACCTGGTTTTGCTCATCTGCTTGTAGGTTGTTCCTGGAAAGGAAACAGGCTGACCTGTAATTACACTGTGGCCACCGATTTCTCTGGAGTGCCACCGAGTTCTCAAAACTTTTGAAAATTAACTCACAGCCTGTCTACCTGCTTCAGGACTTCAGAGGCTGCTTGCTTAAAATTTCAAAATGCCTCTTGCACTGGAGTTTTGTGCATTAAACTCATCTGTGAGGCTTTGCATGCTGTTACTTTTAAGCAACCACACTAGTGCCGTGATGTTCAGAAAGGCTGACTCTCTTTAATGTCTCTGCCTGCAATATTGATACTCTAATCTGAATCCAAATTTTGCTTGTCCTTAGTTGCATGCATAGGCGACGTGAAGTTGATTTCTTTGTTATTGAAACAAACTATTATTGGAAGTCGTATCTTTCTATTGAGATAGTGTTTGCTAATATTAAAGAAATGATAGGCATATAGCCCAACTGAACCAATCTAATAAATCCATTTTAACAAAGAAATCGGCTTTTTATTGAAAGGGCCAGGCAGAAACTGTTTCAACAACCCGATGGCGCAGTGCTCACCTTGCAGGGCACCTGCAGAGTGCCTTAGGTAGTTAGCTGTAAATCCTGTTTCGCCACGGTGCAGACCCCAAAGAAACCAGATCAGGTAGTGCTCTACTCCCTGTGCCACGGTGCCAAAACACCTGCCATGAGGGGTTACAGGAGTTATTGTCCCCCTCAGCTTTATTACCAACACACAAAGTTGAGTGTTGATGAGCCAGTGGTTTTTGCCAGACTGATCTTTTCTGTTCATGGCTTTAAATTGAGCTATGTTGTACAAGCTGTACTTGCCTGGTCTCAGGTTGACATGCGCAGTGATTTGTTAGATATGAAGCAAAGAAGTGATTAATTTTAAAAGTGAGCTGCTCTGCATCACCGTGAAATCATTCCCAAAGAGGTTTCCTTATTGTCTCTCAAGCAGCGTGTAGGGGGCTCTTCTGGATAGGTTGTACCAAGTGTTATTTTTTACCTGTTCAAGTATCCCTTGCTACTACACACTGAGGCTTCCTGATCTCTTTTTTGAGTACATGTAGGATGTAAAGCTCTCCTAGAACACAAAGCCAAAATTGATCCCAAAAGCACCAAGAGAAGCTACTTTGAATGCCTCTGTAACCTACCATTCACGTGTTTTCAAGGATGTTTTATTTCTGTTAACATGCTGGTTTCAAATGTTTCGTTAGTAGGAGCAATTTAGTAGTAATTGTGTGGAATCTTTTAGTTGTAACTTTAAGATTTCCTTTTCATTTGGTTACAGGTACTTGAAGTGAAATACTTGATTTTATTATGTATACAGGGTGTCCATGACCAGGCCAGGAACAGTGCTGCCCTGGGCCAGGCACAAACAGTTCCAGCAGCCCCATGGCAGGCCCAGCTGATGCAGGGTTTTCATTTTTGCCTTTGTTTATCATTCAAATCTATTTTATATGGCAGTAAATTAAGCTTCCTCAAGTTACATCTGGTTTGCACATGGCACTGATTGGTAAGCAACTCGCTGTCTGTATCTCAACCCCTGAGCTTTTTCACTCTATTTTCTCCTCTGTTCCGTTGAGGAGGGGTGAGAGAGCAGCTAAGTGGGCCTTGGGCAGCTGGCCAGGATCAACCCACTGCAACGCACTAATGTGAAAACACATGGGATGAAACCACGGTGGGAGTAAGAGTCAAATAAGTTTGCCAAAATCGGTGCAGTTGCTGGAGAAATGAAAGTAACCTGTTGTGCAGTTTAGGTATTTATGCATTTTTTCAATGGGCTGAATATGAGCTCAGTGCTGAGTGCTGACATTTAGCTCTCAGTTAATGAGGGCTGTTGGCACTCGGGTATCATCCCGATTTTTAGGTACAGCCACTTCCTTGCTTCCTTGTGCCATATCACGTGCCTTCACATTTATTTGGTCCTTCAGCAATTTACTTGCCAAAAGGAAAAAAATAAGTCTAGTCCTGAAAATCCACCTGTCAGGCTCCAGTCTGCTGGCTCGGTGATGGTACAGGGTTGTGTTTGTGCATGCCGGTTGGATAGGAAGAGTGCTCTGGAAAAACTCACTGGTATCTTTAGCTTTTCACTGACAGAACGGGGTACATTTCAGAAAGTTTTAACCTTCCCCACCTTTCCTAAAAATGCTAATAGAGGGGTTTGAGATCATCCAGGAGATAGTAATCTTGGTTTTAAAAGCCTTAGAAAAAGCTATAAAACTACACATCAAAAGCACATTTTATCACATTTTATGCTTACACTTTTCGTAGCCAAGCCAAATGGCAATGGACAAATTCCTTTGTCAATTTAAAGGAAAATAAAATATCTGTAAAGGATACAGGGACCATTCTAAACAGTTCAGTCTCTGCGATGAGTGGCAGCCGGGTGTCATTGCGAGAGCTCATCTTTTCAGCAGCTCTGCAGCACATTGGTGTGCTATCTGAAACATGTTTGCTGCCTCTTGCTAAACCAACCCAGATGTGATTGCTTAAGCACTGTATAGCTCTATCTGGTCCATCTGGTCTGAGAGCACTCGAAGTGGCATGGAAAGCACTCACAGTTTTGGGTACCCGGATCATTCTTCTGGCATGGTTATCTCTTGGTGGCACACAATGCAGTCACTGTGCTGCGCAGACTCGCTTGATGTACCTCCTCACTGGTATTCCCTGTAAATTATGAGAAAATAAAGACAAAATGGGAGTTTGTATAAACTCCCACCTTACAGATCTTGTTCACTGATGATGAGGAAACAGTTTATGATGATTAATGACCGTCTGTTGAAGGCTTAATGACCTTGCACAGTTAATGGCTTGTCATGGTAAACAACTCCTAATGCTGCCATAAACCCTGACTCGATTGCGATTATTGTTTTTAAGTCATGGTGAAGCATGGATTTTACACAAAGACCTGCACCTTTTTGAAGCTAAGGAGTTTTTTTCTCCAACATTAGCTTACTAGCATACTAAGTCATGCCAGTATTTTGATAAAAGCCTGCTAATAGATGCTGAAGTGTCCCAGATGCTGAGGCAGTGCCCAAGTCTAATGAGTGGGCAAAGGTACAGGATGTAAATAGCTGCCATCTCACTGACGCCTTCCTAGGCAGAGCACATGAAAGCATTAGAAGGGTCCTCAAAAACACTCCTGTCTTATGAGAGGTATTGGCTTTTGAACAGGAGCGTGATTTGTGCAATGGCATAGGTCTGGAGAAGCCAGAATGGAGCTATGCAGAGCCATCAGGCACAAAGGCAGGTGAAATAACACAGCTCCTGGGGCTGCCTAATCGATGCCAGGATGTGTCCTAATTCTGCCGTAATTCAGCAACGGGTGAGAGCCAGGGCAGCTCTGTGTCCATTGCAGGGATGTAACTCAAGCCTTTCTTTCCTTCTTTTTTTTTTTCTTTCTTTTTTTTTTAAATAAAAATGGATAAAATTACACCAAAAATATATGTGCCTAATCAGTGAGGGTGCAAAATATCCGTGTCCATTTATATTTTTCCTCTTTTTTTTTAGAGCAGTTTAATGCCAACACAGGAGAAACTGCTGAAAAAGCAAAACTGTATGCAGCAAAGTTAAATGAACCATTTAAAGTAATAGCAATATCTGCTCTCTGGGTTCTAATGTTTTAAACGTCAGAGTGGAAGAGATTTGCTGGACCAATATGCAACTTTGTTTAAAGGACAAGGTTAATGGCTCTTTGCGTGCATATTTACTTTATTTGCCTCTGCTTGTTTTCTTTTTCCTATTAGGCTGATGATAAAGACACTGGGAATTACAGTGCCATGCAATACAGACTCATCATTCCTCCAATCAAGGATGGTAAAGAAGGTTTTGTGATTGAAGCTTACACAGGGCTAATAAAAACTGCTATGCTGTTCAAAAATATGAGAAGATCCTATTTCAAGTTTCAGGTCATTGCAACTGACAATTATGGAAAAGGACTGAGCAGCAAAGCAGAAGTACTTGTAAGTACCACCCAGGCGTTATCATTATCAAATAATTCCTGAGGAAATTCAAACTCTACATAAAGCTTAACTCCAGGCAGACCTTTAGGAAGGCCCCAAACTGAGTGTACTTAATCATTTTAAGTGACTGAAATAAAGCTTTTTATTTTTTTTTTAAACCAAAAGCTTTTATGACCATCTGAAACACATGTTCATGTTTTATGGCAGAGATACTGATCTCGGTTACTATGCTAAACATGATGCTCAGTATTCTGTATAATCAATGAGCCACTGTTAATGGTTCAAATTAGATTCTAATTGTTTGCATTAAATATGTACTAAGTAATGCTCTGGGTGTTTTGGACCCAGATGGCAGCAGAAGAAGTGCTGGTTTTGTGTATTACAAGTATAAAGCAGCTCATATCTTCATGGTCAGACACAAGCATTTAGAGATCATCTCCTCCTGTTCTCAAAGCCAGCGAGGTGCACCCTGCTCCTATATCAGAACAGTGGAGCAGGGTTAGCATGGCATTAAACCTTGATTAATAAGTCGAAAGCTTGTTAACTTGGGCTGTCCTCTGTGTTTACATGAGTACATAGCTTCTGGATTAAAGTTAAGTCTGGTGTATTTGGCTTACAGGGCAGGCAAATATCTGAGCAAACAGTCTCTGGAAGCTAGAAGTGAGCTGACTTACTGGGGAAAGCCGAGGTTGCCATGTCTCAGTTGCTTATGTCTGGAAGGGAGGCACAAGGAATAATTTTAGGCTAAGACCATACTTCAAGTTTTCAGAGTAGCAACACTTCAAACTGGCACCAGCTTTAAGGCTTGAGCTCATGTTCTTGTGCTTAGTAAAGGGCATTGACTTAGTCCAGTCACAGAAACCATCAAAGCTAAATTTCTTTAAAGCCTATATAACTTGATGGATTGGATTAATATTAGCATAATGTTGTAGGGACGAAGTGCATTATCGAGTTCATGGGAACACTGTCAAATGATACAGATGACACCCATAATGCTTGGTATATTGAGTTATGGAGGAATTCAACAAATAAACATAATGTATGATGTCCTCGTGCTTGACCTTCCAGAATGATAGGGCATTCTCATGCAATTTCAGCAGTAATATTATATTAAAATATAGCTGGAAGGTATCGACATTAAAATTAGAAAGTGAAGTATGCTTCATTAATTTATAGAGGTATCTTTAGGTTGTCTTCGTGAGTGGTAAGCACTCTGGTACATTGTTTTTGAGCAAGGTGTGAAAGCTTAGAGTAGCTGTAGATACAACTACAGAGCAACACCATCCCACCATGAAAGTTTGCACTGAGCATGGTCCATGCATGAAGATCATTTCTAACCAGACTAAGCTGTTCCTCGGCTTCAGGATTTGAACAGAGTTCATCCTGCTGTCACTGTGGTGTCGGGTGCTTAAGTTGGGAGATGTTACTCCTTTCAATACAAGCTCAAGGAGTGCACATAGATAAGGGAAATGAATATAATTACACACATGCAAAAGAATAAGATAAGGGGAAAGAAGATAGGACTGCATTGAGAGGATGTCAAGGGAGAAGAGGTGAGGCAACACCAGAGGACCAGTACTAGAAAGAACCTGACCACAGCAAGGTATCCTCCAGAACTGGGTCCAGGATGCTTCTTCAGAGCCTTGGCACAGCTCTGTGAACAGCAGAAGCTGCCAAAGCCAGTGCTAACATGTCTCCATGCTGTAGGAGTCAGGCTGTTCCTGCAGGGTGGCTCAAGTTGGGCATCTGCAGATCTCGTTTGATTCCACTTGATGGAATTTCCCTTTTTAGCATCTGTGAGATGATTCAGCTCTCAGCATAAGCTACTCCCTTGAATCCACTGCTGCTGTATAATGATCATGACTCTGAGGTCTGCCTTGCTTGATTTAAAAATTGGAAATTGCCTAGGCATCAAAAGCAGAGGAGCAAAGGGATGTCGCTTACGTGATAATGGTTACCAACAACTATATGCTTTCCCTGCCTCTGCCACAAACTTCCAGTTTGTTGTGCTACTTACTCCATTTAACCTGGAACTTACCTAGTTCTCAACTATGCATTCTGCAGACACTTAACGGACGTGAGACGTCTGAACATGCTGACTTACAGCCTTTTAATTTAGGCTAGTGCCTGCTATTTAGCATCTCAGGGCCTGGCTGTATTTTTGCTCAGGAGACTAGAAGTAGCAAAAGTCTTCTAAGGAGTGATGGGCCAGATGATCCCTGGTAACTGCACCCAAAACGCTTCCAGAGAGCAGTGATGGTGGTGCCTTTGCTTCCCCACAGCTTCCACCTCTGCTCCCAGCATGTTTCCATTGCAAGTGGAAGGGAACAGTTTCTCCCCACAGCACAGTGTAGATAAATTGGACTTACTTCCTCAGCTTAATACTGTTTTTAATAATTGAAAAATGAAAGCCTTTACAAATGTGAATAGCAAGCACGTTAATGTCACAATGGAAACCTTTCTATTGATTTTTGTTCAGCACCTTTGCGTTACTATAGCTTGTCATGAATGTGTGTTTAGATGTATTTTTGTATATGAACATGTAGCGTAATTTATGCAGTGTCCAGTGCACAGTGGTTGCTTGAATTGGCTAAGGTAGTGAATTCTATTAAACTGTTCATTGCTTTAGTGTTCCTTTCAATTATCTTAGCCTAAAATTTATTTGGGGTTCATTATAATTCTGTTTTTCCTACAGAAAAGTCTGTTCATGCTGATCAGTGCATCTGATGACATTCCAAGAGCATTTAAATATTTAAAGTTGAATTAAGCTTCAAAGCTGGTGAATCAGTGTTTGATGTGCAACTATATTATGGCTTGTCTGCTGAAGTGCTTGCAGGGCTCAGGCTTCTCTTTTGAAAATCAGGGCTTGTTTTCTTCTTTTAAAAGTCAATTGGCTAACTCTCTTTTTTTGAATCTATCAAGTTTAACATTGTCCTACTTTTCCAAATTTACCTCCAGAATCCTCTGCATGAAGGTGATTTGGAGTACAATATTTTCTGTCGTATCGATGTGGACGTGAGTCCAGTTTTAAGAAATGTTTTCTTTTCCCCACCAGTCTGGGAAGTAACTGTTCCTTTCACAATCTAAGGGGAAGTTGGCTGTGGTAGTGGAGCTATTACAAAACACAACAATGTTGAAAAGGAAGGGAAAAGCATGCAATCATTTTACTGGAAGGCAACCTTTCTTGGGATAAAAACACTTTTGTGGAGTCCTGTTTTGTTTTTTTAAAACAAAGCACGCAGGTATCGAGTGCATTAAAGAGGCATTTCTTCTGTCCTGTACTTCTGAATAAAAGTCCAGTTGTAAAATGCACGTGGTTATGCAGAGTTTTATGCCATACAGAGGGAGAAGCTGAAAAAAAGTGGACATAAATAACTTACACTGATGACTTCAAAACAAATGAACTGTTTCCTCTGTGATTTTCTAATTAACTGTCATTGATTTAGTTGAATTAATCTGGTATTTGCATTTACATTGGTGCAAACCACGTATTTCCAAGGTTGGATTTTCCTGTCTAGTTCTTAAGAACACCACAATGCTCATAAGTTATTTTTGGCATGTGGGAGATCCATTATTCTCTAAGTCTAAAATCTGAGCAGGTTTCATAGTCTCTACCTTAAAAGTCTATTCATTCTGATGCAGTCCTGCAATTGCAGTTCTAGTTAAATCTTTGCCTGCTGTTTATTGGTTTTGGCTTCCAAGCAAAGCAAGATTTCCCAGCTCTCTTACTTGGAATTAAAATGAGAAGTCTGCACATCAGGGCATGGCAGCAAAGGCAGGGAAGTAATTATTCTGTTCTTTATGTATTGGAAGGATGTTATGCATGGGAGTGCCAATTGAATTTCACTCTTTTGTTTCCAGGTCTCTGTGGTCAATCAGTTGGATATGCAAGTCATCGTCTCTAATGTTCCTCCTACCCTTGTGGAACAAAACAAAGATCAGCTCATAGGGTAATAAATTTATTTACTCTACAAATATCAGACAATTCACTGGTTTTGTGTTTAGATTCAGCAAGGAGTGCTTCCTTTTTGCCATGATCTCCTTTTTTTGCCAATAAGATTTGAAAATGAGCCAGTGGGTGTTTGGATGGGAGCACAACTGGCTGAGTGAAAGCATTGCCCACCTCCCCCTCCCCCAAATCCACATTTTGCCCCTCCTCTGGAGAAGGCAGAGGTACAACACTTCTTTACCTGCACATTTGCTCACTTTGCAGGCTCAAACCAGGTTCAGAGCTGCCCCTAATACATCCCATAGTGGAGCCTCTGAACACTGACCTGCATCTGTCGAAATCCAGGATGTAAAATGAATGAAGCACATCTCCAGCAGGTCAAAGTGGTGTGTCTCAGTGAGCTGTACTGCTTCGTTACGATTTTATTTGGGTGGCATAGCTGTAAGGGAAAGCAGAATTATAGAAAATCCGTACTGGTAGAATTAATACCACTATCGTCACTACATAAAATTTTAATTACAAAAAATTGGTAACAGGGTGTCATTATTCAGGCCTAGCGAGTATAAAATGTTGTGATGAGGGGACGGGTAATTGGAAACATTAACGCTTTGCAATGAAAGCAAAGCATTTGATCATACTGGAAGCCAGCTAAAATCCTTTTGGTAAAATATTTTAATAGCACTCATACACCACAGCATCATCAGCTTCCAGGAGTTAGGTTTTTACTTTTAGCTTCTTTTTGTGAGATAAGGGCAATTTTCTATACATTGTGTCTTTAGGTATATAAACATGAATTACACAAGATGGGAAAGAAAATACTATCAGAAATAGTTTAAAAACAACCTCTGTCACTTTAATCTGTGATGAATGACATTTCTCAGATGTCAGCAGGTCTGCTCTGGCCTGACTCTTGTCACACTTTTAATTCTCTACAGAAATGGAAGTACATTAGGGTTGATGACATAATCACTCACTGAAAACCAAGTGTGTTGTGTCTAAATGGCTCCTGTCTATTTTTGGGCTAGGAGAAAGTATAGACAGATTTGCTTCTGAAGATTGAGGACATGTTCCCCTTTATTCTCTCTGTTTTGAGCCAGGTGTAAGTTAACTCTGATAGATTCTAAGGTCAGAAATACTAATTAGTTCAGACAATAGTCTGCATTCACAGGAACTCCATTTTCCAGAGCTAAGAATAATAAAGGAGTCTGCTTGCTTAACATTTAAGATGTAGCTTTCCAAAAGGGCTGTTGTTGGTTGGAGAGACGAAGAACAATAAATCTCTTAGTGACACTAATAGGAAAAGTTTGCTTCTTGCAAAGGCTTCAAGTTCAGCTCAGCATGCTGCACTGTTCAATTTTTTCTTCATGCAGTAAATTGTAGCCTTCCTGGGCTTGAGTGGAGAAGGTGAACACGTTCTGTAAGATGTGTTTCTTCATGATGTAGCATAGATCTCATGCTAAATTTGACTTAGGCTACGTTTGAGATCCTCCCAGTTTTGGACTGTCCTGGAGCCAAAGGAGCCAGCAGTAAAATACAGACGACTCTTACAGAAGGTGGTTTGAAAAGAGGGTGGAACAAACCTGACTTGAATGAAGAGTGTCAGATGCACGACACGTGAGCCGTAGGACCGAGAGCGTGCATGCTGCAACGAGTGGCACGGCGAGAACGGCAAAGGCAGATGGTGTCTTGCCCTTTCACCAACCCTTCAAAAAATCCCCTTTTGCAGACACTGGAGCAGCTTGTTTCCAGCTCCCAGCAGGTCTCAGCAGTCTATGGTGCCTCAACAATAAATTGTACGGTAACCAACTATAAATTGTACGGTAACCATACCCTGAGTCCCCTCCTGTGGGGCCCAGAGGAATAGCTGGCATATCCTGTCACAGGCTTGGAAATCAGCCCAGAGCCGTGTTCCTCAGTCTCCATGCTCCAAAAACCTCTTTTTCTGACAAGTTGGAGTCTTTTAAAACTTTATCAGGCTGTTCTGACCCTTGTGCGTGGAAGTCTCTGACAGATGTGTAAATATTTCACAGTGAATTAAGCTTTTGAATGAATAGAAAAATATTAAAAAAAACCAAGAACAAATACAAAACATGGCCAGGTTTTGAATTCTCAAAATTAGCTTGGGAAGCCTTTACCTTCACAAACACCATGAGGCCAGAAAGTGAGCATAGTGTAAGGATTTCACTTCTAAGGTAGGCTTTCAAGGATAACCTTTGCAAGAAGAGATTACATTAGCCTGTTTTAAAAGTCACATCCTTTACTGGAACTATTTGCAGGGAGCAAAAGTCTCAGAAATAAATTCTGCATATGTGTACTTGTCTGTTTCACATAGAAATGTGTTTATGTCATTGCCTGCTTCAAATTTCTGGGATTTTCCTCCTAAAGTTTAGAAGAACGCTATCTCCTTGTTTTTATAAAGGCTTTAGTAATTCATGCTGGACATAAAAACAAAATAATAGATGTTTGTGATTTTTAATGTACTATGTGGAAGATATAACCACAGGCAAAAGGAAACCAGATAATTTGGAGACCATTTCAAGCTAAAGTATTTTTGCTCAAAGAGGTTTCTGAGCCATTTCAACTAATGCACTAATGTATAAAATTGGAACACTTTGTATAATTCATTAACAGGAAAAAAACCCCTGTATCGTTAAGTAAATTAGTTTCTACAGAGGTAATTTGGCTCTTTCTCCTCTTTTTGTGGCACTGAAGTGATACTAAATATTAAGCCCTGAAAATATCACATTTGAACACCAATTGCAGTACTTGGTGATTGGAAACTTTGGGGAAGTGGGTCGTTGGGTCATTTTTGAAATTACAGTGATTTTTTCCACAATGAAATAAATAGTGATTTAAGCAACTTTGGAGAACAAGTTGTAACAGACTCAACAGACTCTCCCCAGCTGCCTGTTATTTTCACTGGAGAGCGGATACGAGGTATTAAGAAATATATAATTCAGTTCTTCGGCCCTGGAAAGGCTTGCTCAGCATAGCCTGAGATGTAGGTTGGTTAATGGTCCAAAGAAAGGAAGCGTACCATAGAAGAAAATATTTAAAACATCACTATCTATTTGGCTTAGGAGCTTCGGCTGTTTGAGGGCTACAGTGGGTACGTCTTTAGCTGGCATTTCTGATAGTGCTGTGATCCTTTACAGTCAGTCAGTAAGCATCTTGGTTTTCCTCCCACTGCTTTAATTTCGTCAACAAGCTTTTCATACCCTGTGGACTGCCTATCAATGTCAGGTTTGCCATTTCCCTCACCCACTTTAATTATGTCTGTTCAGATAGGTCAGCTTCTGTCTGCTACAGCAGATGACAGAGAATATGGAGTGAGGCTTAGTGGAAAATTCACTACATGTTCCTCTCCTTCAGAAGACTTCTTGGTGAAAGCAGACAACGCAGTGTCCTTTAAATATGGCAATGTTTGAGAGTGCTTACATCTCCAGCAAGGAACAGCTTTTCAGCTAGAATAAAACAGCCAGCTCCATGCTCAGAGCATTTAGTTCCTTGCTTTTCATGTGACTGCAACGTAAACCTGTAGCTGAAAACAGAGACACCACATTACCAACAGAGTCCTGTGTTTCATCCCATAGGTAAGAGAAAAGTGTCATGAATTAAATTCCTCTGTACACACTTCTATAGATGGCAGATCGCTTTGTCTGAAATGGAATAATGGAGTGGTTCAGAGTAAGTGCTTTGCTGAAATACTCCATAGCCATTCCTCTTGAAAAGGCTGTTTTAAACTACAAAGTTGAGAAAGTATTCTTGGGGTAACTCTTTGTTTTTTCCTGAACTAGAGCTGGTCAAAACTGTTTAGGCATAATTTGAAATGTTAATGTGAACATTTTTTGAATTGTGTGTTTTTTCTGAGACTGTCAGGTGGGTAAAGAAAACACATTTAGCTGCACTTGGGCTACTTTGGAGTTGTTGAAGAATGGTATAAAGATTGTCTCCTCACTGTCAGAAATCATACGAGGTGTCCCATATTCTTCTTTCCTCCCTGTAGTGAAAAGTGAGCCTGAAAAGAATGGGGTTTCTTTTCCATCCGTGTAAAGAAAATATCTTAGTGGTGGTGTAGGAATCTTTCATTGGACAAGAAGGTCTGTTGGAATCACCTCATATTGCTAATAAATGTGTGTAAATACAACAATGGATAATTGCTGTGTTATTCAATAATTATATAGTAAGTATAAATATTCAAACACTGAAATCTTGACTTCCTACATCAAGAAGTTTCTGTAGTCTCCTGTTTTTTTCAGTGAGGTCTTGGTGACAATTCCCTTTTTCTAATGTTTTGACTCCGTATCAGACAAGTCCCAGTGTCCGTGTTAGTGCAAGGGCAGAGGTTCCAAAATGCCCGTACCAGTTGTGTGTCTTCTCCGTGTTGTAGCTGTGGGCTCTGGAGCCTGCCTTCTCTCTGTCTCGCTCTGGCAGTTTGCGCTCTCTTGGGCTGAGGAATTCAGGTGCGTGGAGCTTCCTGATCAGATCCACCTCTGGAAGTGGAATCCAAGTGCAGATGTTCTTGGGTAGCAGCTTTTATCTGTCTTCTGGATGTGCATGTGTATCTTAATAGAGGTTATTCCCTACTTTTCAAGACAAAATTTCTGGAAATAGTACGTGGGATAATCCCAGGGAACTTTCCTTTATGTGTATTTTGGCCTGTTATTATAAGCTGCAATCCTCTAATACCTTAATTCTTATAAAATAATGGAGCATTTCCATAGTTAAAGAAAATCCATACTCAGATCTCTAAAGCAATGTAGAAGTGACCAGGCAGTCTTTTACCAGAAAATCCAAATGTAGAGTCAGGTGCTGATCCTTTGAGATAAACTGAGTGTCCTGGAATACGAATATTCAGCCTGCTAACTTAATAGCTTGCATCTATAATGTTGAGTGCCATCATTTCTCAAAGGAGTGTCTGCTTTGCTTTGCTGCATAGAAACTGTGATTCACTTAAAACAAATGTCATAATATATACTAGAACAATATATATTGCTATAAATTATGTATCATAATATACAACGTGTACGTTGTACATCATATATAATTTTATGTATAAACATAGTATATGAAATAATGTATTTTATATATATGAGCTGCAATGCACAGTCCTCTCTTTGGGGAAATGTTGTATTTTATTTCTTTGTTCCTGCTCTTTTTTGTTAGAATGCCAGTACATTCAGTAATAGGGAGGATGAGCAAATGCCTCTGAAGTGAGGCGTACTTACCAAGATGTGGCTGTGTGTAATGAAGTCAGATGTTATGAGGGATGGGGTTCTGGCATTCTTGGTACCTTTAGCAAGCCCAGACACAACTACCCCTCGGATGGGCAGCCTTGGAGGTGCTTGTCTGGAAATGCAGTGCCTCTGAAAGTCCTCTCGACTGTATTAAAATACTAAACCTGTGTGCACCACTGTTTTTTCTTCTCCTCAGTCCATTAACTGGTAGCAAATGAGCATGTCTCTCCTGCTGGATGTAGCTGCAGTATGTAAATCATTCAGACTCATTAGTTTTCCCGTAGGGAGATGTACCATTCCGTTGCTTGCTTTATGATTTTTGCCATGTAATTACTGAATTAAGCCTAATTAACCAGACTGGACTTTTTTTTTGCATACTGGGGTGGTGGCAGTGAACTTGCCATTAAGCACTCTTCACAGCTAGCGTTTACTTTCCTCATCATTAAATGTTTGTTAGTCACAGGTACTGCTGTATCTGCCTTGTTCTTTGCTTTGGTGCTCCCTGATGCTGTTATATGGGTTCATATATGGGTTGTAACCTCATCTGGGTGTTCCTGCTCCGGCAGGGGGATTGGACTGGATGAGCTTTTGAGGTCCCTTCCAATCCCTAACGTTCTGGGATTCTGTGATTTTGTTCCTGCCCCTTCTGTGCACCTCCCCTCTGCCTTTTCCCCTTTCACTTCTTTGCACTGTATTGTTTCATTCTAAATGAAATAGCAAAATTGCCAAATAAATAAATAAATAATGAGTTTAGAGGGACATTTGTCACTAACTGGCTGCATCGTATTTCATATATATATGCTATGTCTGGCTTTGCTTGGAGAATACATGCCCTGTATTTCTTGCTTTGTATAGTACATACCAGAGCCCATTCCATTTCTTAGCTGATCTTACCCTTCCTCCACTGTAATCCGGATGATTAATAACATTACGCTGCCTTTATTAAGCGAGGTAATAGAGACCAAAGCTTAGTCAGCCCCGGCTTTTCCCCTTACTCCTTCCACTGCCAGCGGGAAGCACTAGTTCAGCGATCTCCTTCTCCCCCCTCCTCTCGATAATAAGGAATATTGCTCTGTTAATGCATTTTCTCTGAAGTGCTATAATGCAGTGCATGGCTTCTCAGATAAAGCTGTAAACTTCTGCTTTATTCTGAAACTGCTTACTACTGCAGTAGAAAACCCTTTTGTGCTGAGATCCGGAGATACGTCTTCTGGGTCAAAGTCAGGATGTCTCTGTGTATTACTCTTCGGGTAACGTAGTGTTCCTTCTATGACTGGGAGAAATGATACTGAAATAAAAGTTTGGACTGCATGTAGGTTTTTTTAGAGGACAGGATTATACATGGTGAGCACAAAAAGAAGAAAAGAAACTTTAGTGGTATGTAAGAAAGCAAATGTGCTTTATGGTGTGCAATCCGATATGCTTTTACAGGATTAGGGTAAGTTGGTATAAAGGCATTGTTTCTGTGTCATTTTCTAAATAGTGTAGATGTTGTGATATGCAGAGTAAATTGGCTCAGTGGTGCTCCTTCCTGCTAGACACACGCCTTGCGTGTGGTGTAGAAGTAGAAATAATCTTTGTCGAAAGGCTGTTTTATAAAGAAGCTGCGTTCTTAAGCTTGAAATAAACCCCAGTTCTGGCTTTTTCACTTTATGTTGCAGCACAAAGCAGGCTGACTTAGCTAACCAGTAAAGGTTTCTAGAGTTGTGTTAGCAGCTCCAAATCAACTCGGCGCCTCTCCAGAGGCCACAGAAGTAGCATAACCTTCCTGTGCTGTACTTATGTTGTAATAAGGGACCTGGGAGCTAGGGGCCAAGTACATCACTGCCCAAAGCTATTGCTGACTGCACAGGAGAGGCTGGAATTGGTCCTTATGTGTTTGTGAAAGTACAGTTGAAAATTCAGCAGTTTAGTTGTCAGTTATTAACCCTGCAAAAACTCAAACCAGCCAGAAGTTGTCTGAAGTTGAGCAGAATTGAGAGAGTGTACTCCAGTTAAATGAAACACTTGAAAAGTCTGTATTGATGGGTACCAGCAGAGCTGAGTGCTCTCGTCTGTGCGTTGTTGCCAAATTTGCTTACATTTTCAGATACCTAGAATATGAATTTATGATTATTACGAAGTTATTTTGGAGAGCTAGAATTTTCAGTGAAAGAGCCAAAAGTTAGGCAGGGTATCTAGTCTTTGTAGCTCCAAGTCTATGCTACCAGTTATTCCAGAGTCCTGAAACAAAGAATGGCTTCTTTTTGCCTTTTTTTTTTCTTTTCCTTTTTAGTTTCTCAAAGTATTTTTATGTGCTCCAGAAACATAGCAGGCTATCAGATTACTAGAGAACTGAAACATATTTTTCCCCATAGAATTTTCCACTAAGAAAACTGTGCAGTAATTAAATTCAGGTACTGATGAGGATCTAAAATGTTCTTCATATTGAATTGTTCCGTTTGTTTTTGTGGTGATGCAGAGGATATGCCTACAACTTAGCAGTTCGGCTCCAGGGTATAAAACTGTTGGAACACTGAGGTGTTCTTTCAGGCCATCTTCTCCACCAGAGACTTACTCTCCGCTGCTGACTTACCAAGTCTTAAAGAGTGGCTGTTAGTCTACTGGAGTTGCCATTGCTGCTGGGCTCTTGCATGGCTGATTCTGTATCTCATATGTTGAGGTGAATTATATGGCTCATGTGAACTTTTACGTTAGTTTCCAAAGAAGCTTCTAAGTGGACCTTTGCATCTTCCCCAGTAGCAGGGTATCTCCCATGCTGGGCCACACATCTGGCATGCTGGATTCCTGCAGCATGATGCTGTGATGCCAGGGTGCACCCCTTAACTTATCCCTGTGCTCAGCAGTGTCTTCTCTGCCTGTAAAAGGGTGCAGCGACCTCGGCCCTGCCATGCAGCAAATGCAGGCATCGACTAATGGACGTAGCACTGAGTGTGGCCCGGGAACGTGGTGCTTTATCCCAGATTTGGGGTTTTGGTCTGCTGGTTTCAGAAATGTTCTGAGATGCAGAATGCCGCCAGCCAAGGGACAGTTCAACAAGCCAACATACCTGTATTTTTTGTCTTTCCGTTTCTTTGACATCTAAAGATGAAAAAGAATATCTCAGGATACTTAGGGACACGTTATGTCCTCTGTGACACTGAAAATCCTTTTGACATCATTCCATTTCACTGCTGTCACTGTTGGGAATTTGGAAAGCGATGGTAATGAAGATGCACTAGGAGACATCTCTGTTCCTTACGTTATGTCTGCAGAGCCAAATGGAGTCAGAGCAGTAGGAAAATCCTGTTACCTGATAAGTTGCTGATTCTGCCGCTCACTACTCCACCGTTGGGAGGATGGCAATTACCCTCATTGCATTAACAAGTGGTAGACTAATCTTAAGCTAACTTTTGCTGTAAGTACAGTGCAACTGCAGAAACTCTTGTTACTTAAAGTATACATTTTAAAAATTGGTTCTTGTGAGTACCACTACAAGTAAGTGGCTGGTTTCAGTAGAGTTTTAAAACAGTACGTTGTTTTCAGCATCGTAATCAGCTCTGCTGAATGACTTTTTAAATAACTCCCCAGGGAACTGCCCTATTTTTCAGTGCTGCTTTAATTGCTACTTTTCAGTCTTCAGTGTATTTTTATTATATATTTCAACCTAAATGTGCAACTTTTGTGTTTCAGATGAAATATTACTGTCATTCCACTATACTGTGTGTTATTTCTTGCAATGTCAGTTAAAGCCACTGGCTGCAATGTACCTATTTCTCACAGAAAGTAGTATGCTATTTGTTCTTCAATTTTAGTCATGTTTTAGACAAAGATATTCTGAAAGGTAATGACTTCCAGCAGAAGCCATGCCAGGAAGTTTGGAGGAAAAGGAGTGTTATTACCAATTCTGTGAAAAGCGACCCTACATTTTAACCTTCCAAACTTACACGGCATTTCTGTCTTGGGTGAAATAATAGTTCTGAGCCAGGAAATGAAATTATCCCCCCTGCAGCAACAGAAGATGATTGTTTACTAATTAGGGAGAGAAATCTTTTACATATTTGGTCTTTCTGAATTGTTATGCAGAATACCATCCTAAAGACGGTTATGGTTTCTTTTATTCTTCTTCTATTACTTTAACGAAATGTCTGGGTATTGTTATAGTAATCTACATATCCCAGATTTGTTCTGTCAAGTTTTACCTGGGAGAATTATTGTTACTGAAGCATCTGTGACAGGTAATCACCCTAGCTGCCAGCTAAGTGTGTGCCAGAATCACAGAGTCTCAGGAGTTGGAAGGGACTGTGAAAGCTCATCCAGTCCAACCCCTGCCAGAGCAGGATCACCAGACCAGGTCACACAGGAACACGGCCAGGCGGGTTTTGAATGTCTGCAGAGAAGGAGACTCCACAACCTCTCTGGGCAGCCTGGGCCATGCTCTGGCACCCTCACAGTAAAGAAGTTTTTCCCCATGTTCAGGTTGAACCTCCTATGCTCCAGCTTGCTCCCATTGCCCCTTGTCCTGGCATTGGCTGTCACTGAGAAGAGCCTGGCTCCTTCCTCCTGACACTGCCCTTTACAGATTTATAAAAATGAATGAGGTCTCCCCTCAGTCTCCTCTGCTCCAAGCTGAAGAGCCCCAGCTCCCTCAGCCGCTCCTCATAAGGGAGATGCTCCACTCCCTCCATCATCTTTGTAGCCCTACGCTGGACTCTCTCCAGCAGTTCCTGTCCTTCTTGAACTGAGGGGCCAGAACTGAACACAATATTCCAGATGTGGTCTCACCAGGGCAGAGTAGAGGGGCAGGAGAACCTCTCTGCCCTACAACCACGCCTTCTGATACACCCCAGGATGCCATGGCCTTCTTGGCCACAAGGGCACAGTGCTGGCTCATGGTCATCATTCAGAAGCAGAGATGAGTAGAGTTTACCAGATCTGCAAACAACTGGAGTGCTGCTTTAGAGCTAGGTCAGCTAGCTATGTGTCAGACAATCTACTGTTTTTATTTTCACTACAAAAATGTCTCTGCACTAAGAGTGTATATTCACTGCTAGGCTAGGACCTGGGTCTGACGGATTTGACCTGTCCAAAATATTTTAGAAAAGCTTCTGTTCTAAGGACAGGCTAAGCTTTCACACAAAAAGCAGAGAAACTGGATGGATAAATGGGAGTCGGTAGTCTTGAGAAATTATAAGATGGTGGTACTGCTTTGACAGCATTATTTTACTTTAGAAATATTGAGTCAGGAAGAAAGAAATCAGCAAAATGTAACCTTAGCAACTGCAAAAGATTTTGTTTAAAACAAGTGACTTCTTAAAGTCATTGATGACCCTTTATGAGATTTGTCTTCCCCCTCACCCTACTGCATCCCTGATATATCAGGCAGCATGTTCCCTTGCTTTTGCCTCCTAACTCAGCTATTGCTTTCTGATTTGATACTCCAGTCACATAAATTAGCCCATAAAATCTTGTCTTTTCCCATAACTCATACTTCTGATGGAGTGTTTAGAGCTCCAGCTTCTCTGGTTTATTTCTCAATAGGTTTTTTGCCCTTGTATCCTGTATGGATGGTACTTGCTTTTAAGCCTTTGTTCGCTGTAGGCTTTAACTGAACCCTTCTCAGTTTGGAAACCTCATCGTGCTCGTAGCAGGTCTGCATGCAAAGATGCTCTTCCTGTTTTCTCTGAGATGTATTCTGTCCTTGCTCAACAGCCATGGTTAAAGCTCTTCTGATGGCACTGTCTAAGCAGCTTTCCATTTTACTTCTGGCTCCATCCATTCTTGACAGAGCTGGGGTCCTCACCATCTTGGCTGCCAGCTTCAGCTATGGTCCTGGTGGGAGTATCAGTTCTGCCTCTTGCAGACAGAATTTGAAGGTCATCCAGCTGAACTGTAATACTTCTAAACCTCCTGTTTTCATTATAGATACAGAGAAGCAGTCTGCTAAAGGAACTAAGCGAATTTCATGGGCCCCACTAGAGCAGCAGACTAGACAAAGAGGAAGAAAAAGAACATATTTTTTAAAAACTTTATTAAGGTCTTTTCCTTTCTAAAGCAACTTGTTAGAGCAGCAGTGAGTTATGCATACAACTGTCCAGAAACTCTCCATACCTGAGTTATAAGTGTGCTGTGTGTGCAGAAACTTCTCAGATGCTCGGTGAGGTCCCTTCCCCATCTTGCAGACACGCTGAAGGCATTCAACCTGGCATAGGCATGAGTATTGTTTGTTGGCTGGGATGGAGGGACGTTCTGCAAACAGCCATTCTCCCTTTACCTTTTTTAATATTTAAGGTGTAACATCACATTTTAAGACTTCTCCCATAAGCAATTTTGCATGGAAAACTGTAGAAAAATAGGAGTTACTGAATTTAGAGCAAAGGCTTCCAAAAGTGCGTACTAAGATCACAGAATCACAGAATCACTCAGTTGG
>NW_010198869.1:0-31471 GCF_000695765.1 Mesitornis unicolor | reverse complement strand
TATATGTATAAATAAATATATATATATATGTATAGTATACTGTATTTATGCAAGATGAAAGCCTTGATAGCTTGGATAACTGAATTTGTGGAGGCTTCAGCTGAACCTCTTCCAGATCATGCATTGCCAACTGAAGACAGTTCTGTCCCTGTGCACGAATCAGGCTGTTACCTCCATAAATCCACAATGGGAGAAGATCTTGTGTCTTGTCAGGCAAAATTGGGCAGATTAACTCAAATCCTCCATCACCAACAAGTTAGGATAACCCAGTTTTCTCTGCCTGATCCTGGTTAGAGAGAATGCCCGCATGAACCAGGGGAACAAGAGTTTGATGGCAAATGAGTGATTGAAATTCAGAGTAGGGGAAGTTCTGCCTTCAGCAGACACAATATGCAAAATCAATTACCAAATCTTGTGTGTGTCCTGAAAAATTCCCCTAAGTTGTAGCTCTTCCCGATAAATGAGAACACAGACATCGTGGTAACTTGTCTAAAATGTCTACTGGATCCTAATACTTCTATTAAGGTAACAGAATTACTGCAGTCATCTTCTTATATCCTTTGTCGTCTGGATAATCCATCACAGTAATGACTGCTTAATGGGAGAAAAATAGTGTTGCACAGGTCAAACTTTAGTAACTGATCATCTTTTGTCAGGTTGCTCGTGGTTTTTCTAGAGCTACATGAATAACACTGCACCATTTGCCTTTACTTAGCGATGTGTAAAATTGATGATAATGTGTAACATTGATAATAAATTAAGTCGCTCTTGGAAAGTTCACTGAGCAGTTTTAAAGTTGTGGTAGAAATGTATGTTCTTGTTAACACTTTGTACCATGAATCTGACTTCATATCCCTGTGTAACTGGTGCTGCTGCTGCTTTATGTAACCAAAGGAAACCATCAACAATAAAAATGAGCATTACGGGCTTTATTTTTCACCAGGCTAGCAAACTCTCTTGATCTTTTATAATAAAACAGGATAAATGTTGGAACGGTGGAGAGAAAGACCTGAGAATATAAACAACTGCTATTTGCAGGAAAGCAGCAGCATAACTGGTATTTGTTAGCATGAATCAGTTTTTCATTACTGCATTGGTTTTGTGGCTTTTTCCCTTCCACTTCCAGAATAAAGCAATTGCTACCCCAGTTCAAGGAGTCTGGGACATGAGGAATAAACAGTTTCACACTGGAATTGAAATAAAGGTTTGGGCCATTGCGTGCTTTGCTCCCCAGCGCCAATGCACTGAAGTTCATCTGAAGTAAGTGTGTTTCGTAAGCTGGTGATTTTATTATTTATTATGCATAGAAATATCATAATTTCACTTATTTATTTAGAGTATCTATTGAGATAAATTATTTATCACTAGGTATTTGTCAAGGTGAAAGCTAACACATGTACGTCATCTTAGGTTCCTTTCCTGGTTATCTGAAATAGATTTATTCGTGCAGAACTTAATTCAAAGGAAAACTTTTAAAAGCAATCCAACTTTTGTCTAAAACTTTCTGCCCTCTAGAGCTCCTGTAATTTGCAAGCTGCTGTTTTGCACAATGAGTAAGGCTTATTTTTGTTTTATTGGCTTTGAGCATTTGAATAAAACTTTGAAATTTGGTTTCTTTCTCTTTGGATGGAACACGATTGTTGAAAGATTATTATTAAAAGTGACATCCACCGTTCTTAGATCAGGGAAAATGTGAATGCTGGTGCAGACGGAGTGTTTAATTCCTTCTTTTGCGGTTGCTTTCCCTTCATGCACAGGCAAGAGCGGCTCTTAGAGGTGACTCAGCTGCTCTTTGTAAGGTGCACAGAAGACAGTGCTTATTCCTAGCAACACCATTGCCATAACAGCGTTCCTTTAGATGATTTGCCAAACAGCTTGGGAATTTTTCCCTAACAAGTGTTGAGCGAACAGCGGAAATCTTACCTTTACTTCTCTTCCGGTTATGTAAGGCTGGGGACTTGTTCTCACCAGGTACATGGCAGAGGATTTTTCCTCCCATACTGTTGCTTCTAGTGGAAGTGCTGCGTAGGAGAACTTAGTTTTGAGAGAAGTCTTCAACATAATGAGCCAAAATTAAATTTATTTGATGCCTTTGATGGAGTTTGTCCTTACTGTGAAAGGACATTCCTTCATAGTAGGAGTATGACTGCATCCAGTTGCATCTTGTTGCCTCTTGTTGAGCAAGCTGGGGCTTGGCTGGTGTAGGTCCGTGGGAGTAAACACCTTCAAAATCCCTAAAAGTCTTCAAAATCATCCTGCTTTGCCTGTCAGGAACAGGGAGAGAAGATGGCTTTCTAAAGACTCCAAACCCAGGCCATTTTAGACTTGCACGTCCTTCCACTGACTCTTCCTGCTTATAGTTGTGAGCACCTCATTTGCCAGGGAAAACTCTTCATGCGCCTGTTTTCCACAAGGAGCCACAAGCAGCGAGGCTGAAGCTCACAAACTGTTGAGATTCATGAAAGTTCACAGTGGGTTTGGAAGAATCTGAATCTTCACACCCCCTCAGTGGGTGAGACTGTGTTATCTGGCACCCTCTTAGAGCAACTTTTTAGTTATCCAAAATGATAAAAGAGGTAAACTGGCAAAGGTAAGCACTGCTATCTGGGATTGTGCTGGTCATGAAGCCATGCGCCAAAGGAGGACATCTCTGGGTGTGTCTGCACAAGAGTGTTTAGTTTGGATCAGGAGTGCATGTTTGAATTAGTGCTCCTGGTAGTTACTAGTGACCATGCCATGCTCTGCATCAAGGAGCAGTCTCAGTGTACAGTGTGGATTTCTTTTGGGTAAAACTGGACTAGAGGATGTGCTTCATAGAATGGTTTTAGTTGGAAGAGACCTTTAAGAACATCAAGTCCAACCATTGATCCAGCCCTAAGTCCACCACTAGACCTTGTCCCTAAGCACCACATCTCCTTGTTTTTTAAACACCTCCAGGGATGGTGACTCCACCACCTCTCTGGGCAGCCTCTTCCAGTGCTTGACAACCCTTTCAGTAAAGAAATTCCTCCTCATATCCAACCTAAACCTTTAACCCACTGCACCAAACTACGGTCACGCTGAAGAAAAATCCCGGAAACACATGTAGGATGTTGGTTCATCGGCACCAAGTACTCTGCTGTGACACCTCACTACTTGCTCATCTTGCCTGTTTTTGTGGGAATGGGGCTTAAAGACCAATTCATGCACCACTGATGTGGGCATCCAGCCTGGAGGAGCCGTAACTTTGAAGATGCTTTCCAGACTGGCAGAGTCCTACACTGAAGTACTTTCAGGCGTCTTGACAAGCACCATCAAAGGGTGACTTATTTTAACACCATCCTTGGAGAAGGTTTCTCTTCACCTCCAGGATACACCTTTTCTCCGGTATCACAGAATCATGGAATGTATTGGGTTGGAAGGGACCTTTAAAGCTCATCCAGTCCAACCCCTGCAGTGAGCAGGGACAATGTCACCAGATCAGGTTGCTCAGAGCCCCATCCAAACTGGCTTTGAATATCTCCAGGGATGGGGCCTCCACCACCTCTCTGGGGAACCTGTGCCAGTGATCTACCACCCTCACGGTGAAGAACTTTTCCTAATATCCAACCTAAATGTACCCTTTTTTAGTTTAAAACCATTACCCCTTGTCCTATTGCTGCATGCCCTAGTGAACAGCTCTTCCCCAGATTTCTTATAGGCACCTTTCAGGTCCTGGAAGGTCGCTTTAAGGTCCCACTGGAGCCTTTTCTTCTTCAGGCTGAACAACCCCAGCTCTCTCAGCCTGGCTTTTTAGGAGAGGTGGTCCAGCCCTTTGATCATCTTTGTGGCTTCCTCTGGACCTGCTCCAGCACTTCAGTGTATTTTTAGTGCTGGGGACTCCAAAGCTGGACACAGCACTGCAGGTGAGGTCTGAGCAGCGCAGAGCAGAGGGGCAGAATCACCTCCCTGGCCCTGCTGGCCACACTTGTTGTGATGCAGCCCAGGATGCAATTGGCTTTGGGCTGCAGATGCACATTGGTGGCTCGTGTCCATCTTCTCATCCACCAGTATCCCCAAGTCCTTTTCCTCAGGGCTGCTTTCCAGTACCTCATCTAGCAGTGGACAATTTCTTGTGTTGTTACTGATGTCAGATCGATTTGCCGACGCACAGTTGTTGGTCACTTCTGTTGGTTGTTTTCCTCACCAGGAAAAAGAAGGAACTCCAGACATTTCTGTAGTGATAGACACAACAGCCTATCCAAAATATCATCCTTGCAGTGTTTTTGCAAGAAGTAGCTTATACTGAATGTCCCATAGAAAGATCAAATAAGGTGGAATTTGCTTTAAAAGTGAAGTTTTTAGTAATGGTATTATTTTTACAATTTCCTCATCTCTCCCTATCATTGCGTAAATTGCCAAGGTTTGGGACAGTGCAACTCTGCAAGTTTAACAGGATTCCTCCCTTAAAAATCAGAACAAAAATCAAGATGGATGTTGCTGCCTGGGAATTTAATGTGGTTTCTTTCCATCCCTCAGGTCCTTCACAGAACAGCTGAGGAAGATTTCCAGAGATGCAGTTTGGGGGCAGCCGTGCTTCTGTAAATACGCGCAGGGAGCCGACAGCGTGGAGCCCATGTTCAGACACCTCAAGAACACCTACACTGGGCTGCAGCTGGTCGTGGTGATTCTGCCAGGGAAAACACCAGTCTATGGTCAGTAACTGCACATCCTGAACCTGTTTCAGTCACAGTTTCGGGTATTTTTTGTAAAGGATCTGAATGAGAGAAGTTGAATTCTAATTTAACGATATAAATTCCATTTAGGGAATAGAAATTAATTACAGGGGTTATAAATTAGTTGTTTTTCTGTAATCTGTGTGCTAAAACTTCCAAGTGATTGAGGAAGTAATGAACTCAAGAACCGTGTAGATTCTGGGACATCTTTGCTGACTTACGTCGTTACCCTTTTGTGAAAAAAGTTGAGTGAAGGAGAAAATGTCTGCCAATCAATTTTTTTTCCTGTTCTTTTAGTTTTTCAGCTGTTGGGTTACAAGGACACATATTCATGGAAGATGAAGATTCAGCAACTTAAGCTGTTTTTTGGAAACAGATTGACAGTTAGGTCAATAGTTGACCTATTGACAATGGGTTTTAATATGCGTGAGATAAACCTTGCATTTTGGTTTTAACCAGCTCTTCCTATAGGCAAGCCTGCTCCTTTTCCTATCCTGCCACCTTTCTTTTTTCACTCACCTTGCCTAATTGCAGCACCATCCACTGTTTTTGTTCCACAGCTTCATGGACTTTCTCTTCTCCCATGGCTCAGCTTTACCAAGCAGCTGCAGATTTGTTTTATCCCATCCCTCGCCAATTTAATACAACAGAAAATAATTTCCTAGCTTTTTTCCCCCCAGATTATCTCCTATAAGATAAAAAGAGAGATTAAAAAAAGGAGTCTTAACAAATTAGTACTTCTTTTCCCCCCTTGAATTCAGCCTTGCAAAGGAAGTTGCTCGTCTCCAGTTTGTTCAATAGAAATTCAGCGCAAAATGACAGTTTTGCTTTTCCTGCTTGGCATTAAAAAGGGACTCTTTCCTCTACTTAACCACTGAGAGGATGTGGTACCGCTCTCCTCTGCTTTCCTTGTCATTATCTTTAATTATAGTTCTTTCTGCCCCCTCTAATCATCTCCCTTCATTTTCTCCTTGCACTTCCTATACCCACAGTCTTGTCTTTTCTCCTCCTCTCACCCTGTTGCCAAAGGGGGGTTGCGTCTTCTCTAAGCCTGTCTTGGCACCTAAATTTCTTCTTTTCCTGAGCATGAGAGTGGCTCTCTTAAAGGCTTTAAGTCTTAATTTTGTTTTTTACAATAGGATTTGTTTTAACCTTTTGAATAGTGCTGGCCTTAATGAGTTTTTTGGAGTTTTTTTGGCCATCCTTTGCTAAACTGTCCACTGGCTTATGAACTGATAAACTTACAGTGATGAACTGATAAACAGGTTGGCTGAATAGAACTCATTATATTCATTATTATATGATGAATTATAATTATTACTAAGTTTGTGTAACTAGTCCAGTGTTTAATAATGAAACAAGTGCTCGTCATCCTAACATTATCCACATGACCGACTTCATAAGCCAGAGGTTCTTCTATGTTGATGATAAAACATTGCAATTTTAAAATTGCAATTAGAATAAGTAAAAAAAATCCTAGTTAAAATAAGCCAGCAGTGCCAGTGTCACTGAATTAACGTCTCCTATTTGTTTTGATGTGCAATATGCAATTATTTTTTGGGTTCTCCTTCGTTTTGCAGCGGAGGTGAAGCGCGTTGGCGACACGGTGCTGGGCATGGCTACGCAGTGCGTTCAGATGAAAAATGTGCAAAGAACAACACCGCAAACTCTGTCCAACCTTTGCTTGAAAATAAATGTCAAACTAGGAGGCGTAAATAATATTTTGCTGCCCCAGGGAAGGTAAGCCATCTTTCAGAGAGGAGTGGGGTATTGTAATGTAAAGAGGACGTGCGTCATATTGAGCTAATTTATTAAAAAATATATTGTTATTGCAATCTGACCATTGAAGTATACAACTTCCATTTGAAGGAAAAATCGATAATATTTTATTTGCCTTGAGTTTTCAGAAACAGATAGAAAGCATCTTGAATATTAGTGCCTTTATAATATAATTGTGGTTAAGATTTCATTTTGCTGCATGTCTTAACTTAGGTAGACATTTAAAAAAGGAAAAGCTGGGAGCAGAAAACTCTTTAATTGGTTTCCAGGTCCAGTTTTCCTTGCAATTTCTTATCAGTATTACCTTTAAGTTTTAATTGTACTATGGCTATAATCTGTGCAGTTGCTTTGGTCCTATTTAATTTTGTATCTGACGTGTTACTGAAGTCCTGTGTGTAGTCGAGTGGGAGTGAAATAAATAAATGTCTCCTTTGTAAAATAGGAGGGCCTGTGCTGTTAGAGGCTAAATTTGGATTGTGTATAATCTTAAAAAAAAAAATGTTCTTAAATTGGAACTTTTCATCAGTTTCACTGAAAAAAATCAGTGACAAGATATTGGAAGAATGGACAAAATCCAGCTTGTTTTGTCTTCCCTGTGCAGGACAGAGAAGGCTGGTATAAAGATACATAAAATGACTTTAATCAAAATGAACAGCTGGGTTTCTACATCAGTAAAAAGATGGCATTTTTACAATCATTGCATTTTGAGTTGTAGAGGGAGCTCAGGAGAAAAACCACCTGCATAGTTCTTGGGAGCCTGTTTCAGAGAAGTCACTGCTCTGTTTTGCACAGATAAGCAAATTTTCATTTGCACGTATTTAGGCTGGTCTGAAAATAATCCAGCAACAAGTACACAGGGAGGGAAAAAACACCTTAGCAGAAGGGATACGTGGTTTATGGATCGTGTTAAATTCTGTTTATTGAACTAAATATCCTCAGCCTGCATAATGTGCTGCTTGGAGACTCCTGTTAAAGCACCTGAAAATCCTTGTGCTACAGAGCATGTGTTTCAAAAAGGCAAAAAGGTGGATTTTTTTAATGGACGTGTTTTTGGTTTGTATTTTCGTTCCAAAAAGGAGTTAAAGATACTGCTGTGGAAACAAACACACACCCCATAAAAGTAGTTTTATACTAGATTCATGAACGTAAGGTCTCCGTTAAATGACAGGTGCTGACAGCACCAATGTGGCCACAAAGTGGGATTCTCATTATAAACCATTCATGAAAATGGAGTTAGATAAAGGGAAAAAGACAGAGGCATAACTACACAACATCTACATGTTCTATAAAAGTAGAGGTTTGGGGCTTTTAAAACAGAACTCTTTAATTATTATTTTCTGTTGGTTGAGGGAATGGGAATTGAACAGCTTTTTATTTGTATAGTTGTATTACAAGATACATTATTATAATTACCTTCAAATTCCATTTTAGAGAAGGTCTGCAAACTGCAGAATTTATCTACGTAACCATAACACACACTGAAACACACACGAAAAGTTCCAGTGGACTAAGATCTGATTAAAATTGTTATAATAAATAATAGAATTGAAGCTTAAATCTTCAAGTGTAGTGTTTCGGTGTTCTGCTCTTGATGCAGGGGATTAATATCTTAAAGATTTTATTAAAACTTTGAAGCATAGTTGAAAAAAATCTACTTTTAAAATAATACCTGTGATAATACCAGGATTTTTTGTACAGAAACAAAAGGACATGGCTTAGTGGGCATGGTGGGGTTGGGTTGATGGTTGGACTCAATGATCTTAAACGTCTCTTCCAGCCTTAATGATTCTGTTCCATGGAAACTGTAACATCTGTGTATGTACACAGTCCATTAATTTTCTGCGATGCTCTTTGATGCTAAGGAATCTGAGAGCTTTCTTTTATTCTTTTCTACAGTCTAATTAATAACTTTTTCTACAGTCTGATTAATAAAGGCTGCAATTCTCCAAGTTTAAAAATAAATTGATTTTTTTTCCAC
Source organism: Mesitornis unicolor (assembly GCF_000695765.1). Lineage (NCBI taxonomy): Eukaryota > Metazoa > Chordata > Aves > Mesitornithiformes > Mesitornithidae > Mesitornis > Mesitornis unicolor. The sequence goes on along the minus strand of NW_010198869.1, from coordinate 23,020 downwards.
TCATTTTTAATGAAAAGTAACAATTGGCTACGCTTTGAAAATAGGCCTAAGTATTTAGTATGAGAACCCTAATGAGGATTTCTAATTACTCTCACAGTACAAGTGACCAGCTCTGATCAAGTACAAATTGTTGACTGATTCACTGCAAAAGCACTGTTTCCTTGAGTTATAATGTGCTTTATCAAGTGTAAGCCGTGCTGCTTTTCCAAATTTGCTTTCTCTTTATCAGACCACCAGTGTTCCAGCAGCCCGTGATATTCCTGGGTGCAGATGTAACCCATCCGCCAGCCGGAGACGGCAAGAAGCCGTCCATCGCTGCAGTGAGTACATGGGCAACGCTCTGACCCCTGCGCCTCTCCCGCTATGCTCTAATGCATTTGATTCCTTTCAGCTCTCTTGTGGTCCATTTCCACCAACTTACCTAATCACAGGATTATAAATTACTTTTATGGCAGGAATCTAAGGGAGCTGATGCTAATTACTGAAATGTATGTGTTTGGCTTGTAAAATGCCTGAGATGCGAGTACACACGGGAGGTTTTCTCCTCGCTGATATTTATCTGCAACCTGTGATAAGCCGGTGCATGTTTAAATCTGCTTGTTCAGCAGTTAAAAATGTGAAGAATTTCTCCCTTGCTGCTGGGGAGCCAGGCTGGCTCAGTGGTGAATTTTGGGGGTTCAGGCTTCCTGACAACAGAGATTGTAATCTCTGAAAAATGGGCTCTTTAAATGTAAGAGAAGGTGTTTGACTTGCATTATGTGAAACATCTGTAAAAATGAAGATATTCAGTGTCAGTATGTGTGGGATTCATCTTAGGCTTAGCTCTGGTGCTAAACAAACAAATACTTGTTTTAAAACATTATACGTGCGTGTCCAGGGAAAAGCAGGTGGAGATGTGCTTAGCTGTGATTTTTGCCATATGGAATTTGAATTTGTTTCTTTTTAAGCCCCACACTACTTTTAAAATGTGTGAATTTTGAGGTTTCATAAACAGAAAATTCCCATTCCTTGGCGAGCAGGGTGTGTGGACATCTCTGTGGTGCCTCACCATTTCAGTGTTACGGATCCATCCACAGTGTCCTAGAAAAGCACTTTGTCTTCAGGAGTTCCTACCTTGCACTCTGAGCAAAATCAATGGTGTCACAGTATCAGTGCTCAGAATCATATTTGCATTTTTAACTGCATGTAGGTGCAGACAGGAAATCAATCTTTTAGATTTAAAATAAGTTTTAGGTTTAGACAGATTGTGTTACCACAGGTAGACTTAAAGCTCTTTCTGAGCACACTGGTTTTTGGCTCTATCTTTGCTTGGTCAACCCCTTAGTTTGCAAGATACTAAAAATATCAAAGTTAGTGCACTTATTTTCATGAAGTACTTCTATTAAAGTGCTTTTAAATTTGATTTTATGCTAAGCATTTATTTCAACAGGTTGTAGGAAGCATGGATGCTCACCCCAATCGCTACTGCGCCACTGTTCGGGTCCAGCAGCACCGCCAAGAAATCATCCAAGATTTGGCTGCCATGGTCAGGGAGTTGCTCATTCAGTTCTACAAATCGACCAGATTTAAACCGACTCGAATAATCTTCTACAGAGACGGCGTTTCTGAGGGGCAGTTTCAACAGGTTACATCCTTCTTTTTGAGATTTTGGTTGTGTGGTTTCCTGGTAGTGATGTAGGTTTGTGTAGTTGGAGTTAGGAAAATTATGATCCCCTCAACAAGTCTTTCCTCAGCAATTCTGTTTGGATTCTAATCAAGCAAAGCGGGGAAAGTGTTTTCGTATATTTAATGAGCTTTTACAAATACTTTTCCCTTTTAAATTACTTCCCATGGTAAATGATACAGTTCTAGCACTCTGTGTTCAACATCTGTGACCCATTCAAGATAGGTCAGTTCAACTGTATCCCATAGAACTTGGACAGTAAAGAAAAACTAAGTGTAAGCCAATTTTCCTCCTCTTAAAGATACTTACCTATGCTTTGCTTTCCAGTATTTTAATACCTAAATTAAAATATACCGAATTTAGCCAGCTTCTCAAAATCCGAGGGGGAGGGAGTAAAGGTCACTTAATAACCTTGAATTAATAAAACTAATCACTGTGTGAACATTTTCTTTTTTTTTCGTTTATCACTGTTTTTTGCTGAATTTTTAATTTGTAATGAACCCAAATCAGAAATCATTGCGTCTTGTTTTATTGGACGTTCTCCTCTCTGTTTTCGTTGATGCCTGTAGTCCTGCATGAGAGCTCACAAGGCTGGGAAAGAACATGCAGTTGAGCAGTTCTGGAATTTATCCCTTGTACGAGTATGAGAAATAATGAGGCTGTTGAATACACAACAGCCTAATTAAGTGTTCGTTTGTATTTGGCAGTTAAACAGTTTTTGACATACAGCTTATTAGTTCAAGCCTCGTGCTTGGAGCTGAACAAATACAGAACCAGTTCTCGCCTGGCTCGGGAAAGTGGTGATCTAATTTGTTCTCATTAAGTGGAGAAATTAAGGTTTGCTCCTGCGTGCTTCGGTGTCTCTGAGTGACAATGCAAGAAAAAACCAGGATAAATAAGAGTAATCTGTGAGATCTCTATCTGCCATATTTATCACACGTCTTTGTTTGTGATTCAGGTTCTCCATCACGAATTGCTGGCCATCAGAGAAGCGTGCATTAAACTGGAAAAGGATTACCAGCCTGGGATTACGTTTATAGTTGTGCAGAAGAGGCACCACACCAGACTCTTCTGCACGGATAAAAACGAGCGGGTACGTTCCAATTGCGACTGGCAAGTACCTAGCAGGCAGCCAGGTTACCTATGACTTGCTGCTTATTTGAGCAGTAAGAGATGTGTTTGAAGAACAGCACAACATAGTTAGTGAGATCTTTCTGCCTGGAAAGCAAACCCTTTATTTTCTGTCCCATGTAATTAACTGGCAAGAAGCTTTTATGAAGCATCATCAGGATGTGCCTTTCAACAAGTCCGTCCATCCTTTTTTAAGTTCACAAAATTTTTCGGGTTTCTTTTCAAATTTTTTGCTGTCTCAACATCCTGAAGGGTTGAGATTGATCTGAGTAGTGCAGGTTTTATAATGCAGATGTCTCCATCCGGAACAGTTACCTCAGGAGATCTGTTTAGTATTCCCAACACGCTTTAAGGCACATTTCATGTGATTTTAGCACTGGTGAGGTCACTGGTTGGGTTAGGGTTAGGGTCTATAGTCCATTGGCTATAGAGTGACTCTTGGGTTAACAGCTGAGATGCAGACACTCACATTGTTAGATAAGGTGAACCCTACACTTGAAGAATTTCTTTTCCATTCATGCTACCTTTAAGGTATCTTAGGTGTCTGTGCCTTAGACGTGGAGTTTGGTTTGGACATGTCAAGTGTTAGAACACATTATTTGTAGTACTGAACATCTCAAATTGCTTTATGAGTGTTCCATAGTTGTCACTGTATCTGTGTGAGGTACACGTAGAAATGTTTCATTCCACTTTTCTGCATGGACAAGAAACTCCGTGAGTCTGGGATGGAGTCATTGCTGTAACTGGATTGATCCTAGTGATAAGTCTTTGTTGACAGATAGAAGGAAAAAGAAAATTAAAAACACTATCAGGCTTCTCTGTATGAGCATATAAAGCCCACTAGGCTTCAAAGTAATAATTATTAACTTTCAATCCTGACATGAAGGTGGTTTTATACTGATAACGTGCTATGATTATAGTTGTTAAATTGTTTTAAAGAGTATTTTTAAGTTCTGCTTTGATGTAAAGTGGTTTGGAGGGAAGGAGAGGTTTGTCTTACAACTATGGATTGTCCTCTTTCAGGTATAACCAAGAAAAGGTACAGAGGTATAACCTGTCCTGGAATGGGAAAGGGAAAAGAATTTACCAAATCAGTTGCAGGAGATTCTGTTGACATTAATCAGAGTAGCTCATCTTTGTCGGTATCATCATAGAAGATGTTGCAGCTTGTCTCTTTTCCTCTGAAGTAGAGTCACTCCAGATACTCAGTTGAACAAAATTTCAGTTTTGCTCCTTTCTTGACTTTTTGCTTTTTACAGATTATTTGTCATGTGGTTTGTTTTTTTTTTAATTTGCTATACAGCTAAAACCAAAAAACTGTGTGTGTGCCTTACTGCATTTGCTTTTTCTGCTCACACAGGTTGGCAAGAGTGGGAACATTCCAGCTGGTACCACAGTGGACACAAAAATCACCCATCCCTCCGAGTTTGACTTCTACCTGTGCAGTCACGCTGGTATTCAGGTACAGCGCTTTGGGTGGGCTGGCAACGCTGGCTGTTGGTATTCAGAGACAAACAGTACAACTCCTGTCTCTGTGTTTCGGCTTTTCATCTGTGCTCTTCTGTCGTTAAAAGTCTGAAAGAAATAGTGGAACTAAATAGATATGCAGTAAATTTATTGTGCTTCTCTCTGCACGCTGCTTTAAATGATAGCAAGGCATTTGGTCTATTTTAGAGCTGCCTCTTGCATTAAATTCTCTTGTTTCCTAGGAACTGAATGCACATTTCAGCTAACACGTTTAGATAGCACCTTTGTAATTTTCTTGTGATTTCTTTTTCCCAATCAGAAAACTGTTAATCAACATCAATAAAGCAATTCAACACTCAACATTGTCTAAAAAAGTGTGTTTAGTACAGGCACAAGTAAGATTGCTGTGAGCTATTACTCTTTTGCCTAAAGCTACTTTATGTGATGGCTTTTTGTCAGATTGAAGTTTCAAAAGATGAAAGTGCATTTCAGTAAGACCATTTAATTTCAGTAACAGGGATGAAATTCTAGAAAATGCAATCCTATCCAAAAAATGCAAAGGGATTAGTTAAATGGGAAGCAAGGAGGGAGGTTTGTTTCTTCCTTTTTAAAAGAAAAATTTGCTGAAGTGTGTAGAGTTGCTCACATGTGACTTTATTTTTTGAGGAAGCAGCCGGTTATATTGCAGTTCACCTGCAGAGATGGATATTTACAGAGATCTTTGAAATGCTGACGTCCTGTGTGATCTGCCCTCAGGGAACAAGCAGACCTTCTCACTACCATGTCCTCTGGGATGACAATCGTTTCTCTTCGGATGAGCTGCAGATCCTTACCTACCAGCTGTGTCATACGTATGTACGCTGCACTCGCTCAGTTTCCATCCCCGCGCCAGCGTATTACGCACACCTGGTTGCCTTCAGAGCCAGGTACCATCTGGTGGATAAAGAACACGACAGGTGAGTGGTGTAGGTTTGAATTAGTGCAGAATTGGAAAGAATCACACAGAATCACAGAATATCAGGAGTTGGAAGGGACCTCAAAAGCTCATCCAGTCCAACCCCTGCCAGAGCAGGATCACCCAGACCAGGTCACACAGGAACACATCCAGGCGGGTTTTGAATGTCTGCAGAGAAGGAGACTCCACAACCTCTCTGGGCAGCCTGGGCCAGGGCTCTGGCACCCTCACAGTAAAGTTTTTCCTCGTATTGAGGTTGAACCTCCTATGCTCCAGCTTGCACCCATTGCCCTTTGTCCTGTCATTGGACATCACAGAGCAGAGCCTGGCTCCTTCCTCCTGACACTCGCCCTTTCCAAATTGATCCCCATGAATGAGGTCACCCCTCAGTCTCCTCTCCTCCAAGCTAAAGAGCCCCAGCTCCCTCAGCCGCTCCTCATAAGGGAGATGCTCCACTGCCCCCATCATCTCTGTGTCTCTGTGCTGGACTCTTTCAAGCAATTCCCTGTCCTTCTTGAACTGAGGGGCCCAGAACTGAACACAATATTGCAGATGTGGTCTCAAGGAGGCAGGAAGGAAGCGGGCTTGTTAATTCTGGGGTTGGTAGTGTCCTCAGGCAGCAGTTTGAGGGTCAGTTTGGTTCTTACCACTGAATTACATTGTGGAAAAAGAGAAAAGCAGAAGATGTGCCTGTTTGCTTTTGTGCTTTTTTATGTTTCAGAACTTCAGGGGTGTTTTAAGCGTAGTTAACTTTTCGCTCAGATGAAATGAATTACACAAACACATTATATGCAAGGAGAGGCAGATTAATTAGGGTTTCTCTTCCACCCCCCAACCTCCCTTCTCTTACAGTGCTGAAGGAAGCCACACTTCAGGTCAGAGTAATGGCAGAGATCATCAAGCACTTGCTAAAGCAGTTCAAGTTCATCAGGACACCTTGCGCACTATGTACTTTGCTTGACATGTTTTAATGTTTAGCGCCTCAGTACAAATTCCGAGTTGGATTCACACGAGACCAGCTGCACTTAGACCAACACTTGCCCGAGCTCCAGTGACAGCCAGCAATGAGTGATGCATCTTGAATTTCTTTCTTTCTTTTCCCATTGGCAAGAAAGCTTTCCGTCCAGAATTTCAGACTTGATTACGAACTGCATTCTCGTACCAAACCCCGCTAGTGTTGCAAATGTGGTTTGCCAAAAAAAAAAAATCTCTTAAGCTGCTTGGTATAAACCAGACCCATATTTTAGAATTAAATCAAGAGCTGTGATCTCAGGGCTTAGGGGGAAAAAACAAAACAAAACGAAACAAAAGGAAACCAAACCAAGAACCCAACCCACAAACGCTCCTCATTCAGTTGAATATTCATTGAATTGCTTTTAAGAATTTGGAAAGACCTAATTCATACTAAAGTTTGATGGGCTAAAATGCTGTGAATTAGCTTTTAATACAAAGACAAGCAAAGCGTTTTTTGACTATTTATGAAGCCTTGATCATTCTGGATGCATTTACAAAAGTTTTATTTTCAGAAGAAGAGTGACAAAATTCTGGTTTTCAACTGTCTTACAAAGTCTATTCTCTGCGTGTCTAAGGGCAAATGTATTTTCTGACGCTTGTTCTTGAATGTTTTTTATTGTGCTGCATTTGAAAATGTTTTTCATAGACTAAAGAAAAATTTTAAAAAAGAATGAACTTGTACCTAAGCTTTTAATAGGTCCAGTTAGGATTGGCAAATGAAAATGTGCCATTTAAAAAACAATTGTAAAGAGTGTTTTTTAAACCATACTGACAGCTAACTTTAGAATTTGTTATACAGGACTGTGACACTTACCTTTCCAAAGTCTCTAAAGAATACGGGTCTGTGGTGATAAATACAGTACAATCCTTTTTCACTGTTGTTTGAGTTAATGTAAAGTTTATATATGTTTCACAGTATTAATGTGATAGACTAGATGCTATTATTTATTTTTATTTACTAAGGAGTGCTCATTATACTTCTGTTAACATATCAAGAATGCTTTGGATCTAGGAATTAAAACCTCATCGTGGGGACAGTACTATTCAAATGCAAAAAAAAAATATGCAATATGTGAGAGTTGAGAGACACATCCGATGTATATCCTGTAGCTTGGGATTTGTTAAAAGGCTTTTTTTGTTTCAAGCGTGCACACAACGTCGCAGGTTTTACCTGTGCAGTTCAGAGACGCACACGAGAGCAACATTCTCCGTTCACTGAAGCACAAACCAGCTGTGTTTTATTTATACGTTGACTGTTGGTGACGCAGGAGCTCTGAGAGAGGAGACTGTAACTTAGACAAAAGTCAGAATCTATGCAGTAAAGAGAAGTCTTAGGAAACTGAAGTTTACTTCTGAAGGGAGGCGAAACTCTCTTCGTTATGCATAAGGTCAAGAGGAGATGTGGGAGTTTTGCCGTTCTCTTAGGAGAAGCATTAATGAAAGCTGAGAATTCTTAGACAGACGCTTCTGTTAGTTTGCACACTGGGTTCATAACAAAACCGTAATACATATGTAAACCATTGCACTAATTCTAATGCCGCAAGCAGGTTGAGAAGGAAATGGGAAAAGCCCAGGAAACTTGTTTATGCTGACTTGATTTTGTTGATTTTCTCATAGGATAGCTGAAATAACGTGCAAAGAGGCAGGGTTTTAAATGTCATTCTCATCCACCCGTTCATTTGGCTTCGTCTTTTCCTTTTCCTCTTAGCAGACGCTCGGTCACTGGTTTGAGCACCTCTGACCAGTGGGATGGGCGCGTAACTTTATCCATTGCAGAGGTCTGTGCCGTAGAGCAGAGAAATTACCGCCAGGTGCTGTTGAATAAGCTAAAAAATGCCCAACTTCTGCTGCATCGAGAGTTTTAGGTACATGACTTTGTTCACATCTTCACCTCGTAGCAGCGCGTTGGTTGTTGGTGAAGTAACGATGTAAACCTTATTAATTAATTGTATTTGTGTTATTTGCATTTGGTGATGAGGCTGCTGGGTCAGATTTTCTTCTTGGTCATGGTTACCTAAATCCAGCTTTAAAGTCGTGCTGGTGTAACAGGAAGCAAATTGCAGGTGACGTTGTTTTTCTGCGTTCAGTTGGGTCGTACCCTGAAGTACCGCCACACCGCACGGCTGTTGCACGGTGCGTGTGTTGCACTTCTCTACGCGCTTCACAGTTCAGTGGAGATTTTCATTCGGCAGAGTTTTATATAAGAATTATTTTTTTTATATGGATTATTTGTAACAAATAGGAAAGAAAGATCAACCGTTATAAGACACCATTGAGTTTATTCGCTCTTCGTTATGCAGAGACCTCTTGGATGTGAAATTCCTCCTCTTTCCTCTCCGTGCAGATCTGGAATAAATCACTTTATACAAGCGGGGCGAGGAGGGCAGAATCTTAACCTCAGATTTTATATCTGAAGCAAACTGGGGGGCTTCACTGCGTCCGACGGAGGATGCGTTCCTACAAAAAGGAGCGTTAGACAGACCCTTCATCTGAGAGTGGCCGCTGTCTGTGCATCCTCTTGGAATGGAGAGGAGTTCAGTGTAGCTTTCCTTCCCTGAGCATGAAGAACTTGGGATGGTTTTATGCATTTCAGGCTAGGGACAGTTTTTACCTTTTACACATCTTTTTAAGCCTCCAGTACTGCAAATTCTTTATAGCTTGATTTCTGCCTCCTTTCCCCTCCCAAGTGGTGAATTACTGTTATTTAAATCATTTTTCTCAAAAAGTTTTTATTTAGTGTATACTTTGAAAAGTCCAGCGTGCTATAAGTTCATTCTGGGAATATTTTTAATAGAAATTACATATTCAAAATGTCTCAAAAAAAATATTAAAAAGCCACGAATACCTAAACCCCTACTTTTTAAAAAATTAGTATTTTTTTACAGTTATTTGTCCTTACCGCCCATGTGTCTTGTACGAACAGCGATATCTCAGGTAACCACCAAGCTCAAGCCGTCTCTGTCTCGCCCACGCCTCTGCTGTTGAGGTTGACAGTTCATAACCACTACGTCACTGTGCAGCTCAGGTCAGCAATAACCAAATGCCCGTTGTCCTCTTGCAGTTGTTTTTTTAACTTTAATTTTTATTTTTGCAGAGGAGTTGCCTGACTCCTGTTGCAGAGGAGCTCTGGCAGGACCTCATCCCTCTCCGTTGTGTTCCTGGCAATTAATTTTTGCTTGAATTCAGCCATCAATGCAGGTGACCCTTAGCAGTCTGAATGCTGGTAGTAACTGCAGCCGGGTGACACCACCACCTTATTCCCCAGATACTTTAATTCTCAGTACTGAGTGGCTGTGATGGACAAACTGATCCCTGCCAGCGCTGCAGGATTTAATTTGAGTTAAGGGATGGTGCTTGAGTGAGGAGCAGATGTGAAGGAGTTGCCTGCTATGGATTAGTTGTCTCTTTTTCTGATGTAGATGTAATGCAATAATGAGGTTTACTTAATTTTGGAAGTTTGCTGCAGTGGGTGAATTTTAGGATGTGTCTGCGCCACCTCCTCTACCCCCAGGAAACGAAGCTGAGTCTCTGCCTTACCTGAGTTTGATGTTCAAGGTAACCCTATGCAATCCCAACACTTAATTTGTGTAGATGCACTGAGGTACAGAGTGAGATCACAACATTTTTCTCAAAATTCCTTATTTTGGCTTGGTTTGGGTTAGAATATTTCAGCAACCGCCTTTGGCTTGCTGAGTTAAAATCAGTGACCTTTTGTGTTACAGCAGCTTTGACAAATTAATGTCCTGCTTTCTCAGTCTGTCGGGTTCTGGGGGAGTTGTTAGGAAAAGGTGTTGGGTCTTAATCCGCATGGAAAGTTTACAGGAAACTTTGATGCTTAAACCGAGAAATCGATAATAAATGTTCTTGATCTTCATCCAGGCAGCGTTCCCCGGTTGGAAAAGCAAAAAGGTTGGGAAGGTTTAGCTTTAATTCTGACTTTATCACTGACTCCTGTGGTCTTCGTCCACTGTTAACATCGGTCGTGTTCGGATGTTAGATCATTCTCATGACTGAGACAAGAGAGAATGTTTCCATGAGAATTTAAGTTTAATCTGAAGCTGGTGTGCCCAGGTTATTTTTTGAAAAATTGAAGTTTCTCGTTGAGTTTGGATGCTTCTGAGGCTTTATCTGAATTTTAACGTGTGTGTGCATGGAAGATTTCTATTAAGTTATGACCTGGAGGGCTTTGTGCATCGCTGCGGGGGCCGTTTGCAGCAGTTGGTTCCTCAAATGCAGTGCTCAGGGGCACCTTGCCTGCAGAAAACCCATTCTCGTGCTGGTGAATCTCCAAAATTTACCTGAGAGCAGCCGAATTTAGTGGATTGCTCAAGGCTTTATAGCATATGTGCAGATCATTTCTTCTTGAGGAAGAATGGTGATGTTCAGAGGTGGGGATGGGTTGGTGCTGCAGGTCACCTGTACTCAAAACTACCAAAAATTTAGGACTAGAAAGGCAGGACTGGGACTTGTGGAGGCTCAGATGGACGTGATTTGCTCTTGACGTAATTCATAAGCATCTCTGGTGGCACAGATAACCCAGAAGGGACTTTTTTCTCTTTTTTTTGAGATGTTTTACACATTAAATAAAGGAATGTAAAGAAAAAAGTTCTCAGTATTTTTCACACTCAATACCAGTGTAATAAAATCACATTTTCTCCTATTTTTTAAATACTCTTCTCCTACGGTAGCATCTCTGTGTGTGTATTTGTCCTGCCAGCACGGCTTCCTCCATTCCTAATGCAGGGCAGTACATTTTAATTTCACTTTAACATTACATTTGGTAACGTGCTTCTTGATGCATCCCTGCAGTCTTTTCTAAGGAAAACTTCAAGTAGAAGGTAATTGCACTGATTTATGTTTTGAAAAACCTCCCTTTTTACTGTAAGACTTCTTTTTCGCATCTGCTGTAGCTGTTTGAAAATACTGTAAATAGTGCTATGGGTAGCAAATACTGAAGTGCTGTGGGTACCAGTTCTTCTTGTTCTCAGTTTTATTCAGAATACTGCCGTAATTGCCAGTACTGAGATAGGAGCTTTGGTTTTAAATGTCGTTATAATTCCTGTTTGCGTTACGGTGTGACTCCAAGGGCACCGTTGCTTTATTGCCGTGGAAATCGTTGGGGTTCGTCTGTAGTTATGAAATATTACTTCCTTCTCTCCTCTATGCACGTTTCTCCCGCGCCGTAAAGATGCAACAGCAGTTTTTAAGCTAATTCGGTGTCTGTGCAAGGTTCAAATCCCAGTTTCTCGTATCACCGATAGCATTCACGTGATACCCGGATTATCGACTGTGTCCATGCTTTCCTTGCTGCTTTCAGCATCCACTTCATGCGTCGTATGAGGAAGAACTGCTCTGTGTGGCAGAATTAGTGGAATAATAGGAATGTGGGATCCGAATTATACAAAATCTTGCCCTCTATCTCTCCATGAGTGTGAGATTGCCGAGTGCAGTGGATGTTTTAGTGCTCTGAACCAGAAGTGGCATTGCCTCTCTGGTTGCCCACGTGAGGGAGCCATGGATCTCCTCCCCATCAGTAATGGCCTTCCTCCGAGATGGTTTGAATCCAAAGGCTATGGATTGGTTTTGTGTGTGTGCTTGGTGTGGCTTGTAATCCGTTTTATTGCATTTAGCCGTGTTTCAGGTGCGTTCTCCGCGTTGTTAACATGAATGTAAAGGCTTGGCCAAACCCCTGCCCAAGGTGGATTTGTGATCTCTCCAGTTCACAAGCAGATGCAGTTAAAGGCTACCTCCTGTATTCCTCCAAATTGATTTTCCACGTGAACCTCCTACTCAGCAGCCAAAACGCTCCCAAAAGAACCGTGTTTCCCCTGTGCCATACTGTGATCTCGGCCATCGCTCCTTTTGTGTCTTCCTAAGGCGTGGAGGCGTTGGTGTGAAGAAGGTACCGGAATCTCTCTCTCTCTCTCTCTCCCCATAGATATCTGGTGTGCGCGGGGTTAAGCCATAGCAGCGACTCCCTCTATAGCCCATCCTTTCACTCATCCAGTTTGTATGCTGTTGTTTCCAAAACGCTGTTGTTCGTTAGCCATTGGCCAGGAAATGTCACGTTTCCACTGCGAGTGACATGAAGGTGCTTGAAATGTATTTTAAATCTGAGGCAAAAGTTGAGTATTGGAATATTTTTTTAACGTATTTGTTGGATAAGTTGATGCGAGACTGTGACGATGAAAATACTCTGTTGTAAACTTTAAAATGGAAAAAAACCACCAAAACCAACCCAAACCTTGAGTTAGTTCATGTTGTGAATTATTCAGTGTCAGTTACGTGCAAAGCAACTCAACCTCGACATAAACGCACGCGGACTAAAGGTGCTTTCGATGACCCGAAATGCAACTGTAGAAAACTGTGTTAATGCACCGTATTTTGTTTACAATGAATCCAAACGGGCTTCCTCACTTGGTAATGAACCACTCTGCTGACAGAAATACTGCCTGTCGGAGCACCAGGAGCTGGTGCTTCATGGCAGTGTTACAGGTTGGGGCTTTAAATTTATTTAAAAGTAACTGGGCTTTTTGGGGAGCAAGGCCGGGGAGGTTATATACTACCTGTAACTTCATTAGTTTAATTTTTGGGTGTAGACACTAATGAAGCTTCGTGATAGGATTGATGAAGTTCTGATTTTGTAGAAGCCAATTCGTGCTGAGCAATGGGGAGTAACTGAGCCCACTGAGAACTGAAAGGGATAAAATCCCCCAAATCTTGTTCAGGTCTCAGCCATAATTCGACAAAGCTCCCCCCAAAAGGCGTGCAGTGGGATTTGCTCTAGGGTAAACGGCTGCTTTTCCAAAAACCATTCACTACATCTTGTATTTCGGCTCCGTAGACACTATTGGCGTTTCCGTGGCCTGGAGGTGGTGTTGCTGTGTGGATGTGCTGTGTCCGTGCAAAATGACGAGGGTAGCGTGGTGTGCTTTCCAGAACGGGTCTTTAAACCCAAATTTAAGCAAGGGGCGAGCCCTGTGCTCAGTGCAGGTCATGCCTTGTGCAGATCCCCACGCGTCCCTTGGCCCCTTCCCAAATGAGGACCCTTGGGTTGACTTTCCTGGGTTGTGCCCTCCGTATCAGGGGGTTTTGGGCTTGGTCGGAGAGAGGACGGGGCCGTTTGCCAGATTTGGAGGTGGGAGAGGTGTTTTGAAGATCCCAGCACTTGTGTTATAAATCTGTATTAAAGCACATTCTCATTTTCATACGGCTGAGTACACAGGTTTCCTCCTGCGCCCCCACTTTGGATGTATTTGGTTGTACTGGTCCACTTCAATTTTGCTATTTTCCGCCCCCATCTCTAAGCACATCTAAAATACCTGGTGGATAAAATGTAACCTTTGCTAGGTTAGATTTCCTGTCAGAAAAAAAAGACATTTAATGTGGGCTCTGTTCTGTGTTTATCAGCTTTTCCTGGTTTTAAAGCCAGGAACAGAGGAAGCTTCGCTCGTGCCAGTATCCGTAAAATTGCACATTTTTACTTGCCGTGTACTTGACTCGGAGCAGATCCGCTCTGTGCCTCATGGGCACCCCAAAATTTCACCAAAGTTCATTCTACACCAACTGTGAGATGCTCGGATCCCACTGTGCTATAAAAACTAAGGAATATTGACCCTAACTTTGCTGTTTACTCTTAGATCTTCACAAGACTGAGCCCTTCAGTTGCTCATCTCATGTACAAGTGGCAACTTCGTATATTTTATATTAAATCATTTTAAATAGCACGTCTTTAATTACCTGACCAACTTGAACTGCTCTTCAGTTTTCTGTCAGTGTTGCAGCCCTGAACGTCTCCTACCAAGAAAAGAGGGGGGAAAAAATAAACCCCAAACGTAAAACCAGAATAAAACTTTAAGTAAGTTTCAGACTTACAGATCTTGGAAAATCAAATTTTAAATTAGGTGCAATGAGGAAGTGTATCTGGCAAAGTTAGGTGCTCTCCTGAGGAGTGTTGCCATTTGTTTTCTGTCGTTTGTTGATACAGCTGAGTAGATTTTATATATACACACCCCCCATATATATAAAATGTCTCTGTACTCCATATATATAAATACGTGTCTGGGTGTGTGTATATCCATACGCCAGTGAAGGGCAAGCAGGACTGTTTGTAGGCCGTTTCTCAAAGGTATAAATGCAGTATTTTGCTGGAAATAACAAGCACAATTTCACTGACTACCACAGGACTTTGAGTCTGTACAGTCCCCAACATGTCCCCAATTTAGGGCTGTTTTTGAGTAAAGCTCCAGTCCCAGATCTCTGTGTGGCAAAGTGGTCGACTTGACCGTGGGAGGGTGAGGTGGAAACCAGAATGTATTGATCAAATCCACAGTATTTAATTGTTTCCTTTGTTTTGGTACATTGCAGATTTAACTGACATCCATTCAGGATTTAATCTTCTGTTTAATAGTTTTCAAATCTTCTTTTTTTTCTTAATTATTATTTTTATAAAATAACTGAAAAGCAAACCAAAAATCCACTCAGCAATTTCGTATTGTAGATGTTTCCCTCGAATCGAAATGTTTTTATGACCGTTGAAAGTTTGCTATTTTTTTGGAAAGGAAAAATAAAAGAAAAGAAAAAGGAGATGATGTGAAGGGCCTCATTTCAAGTGGTACTAAATGTGCGTTGTGTACGTGTTGCACCCGTGTTCAATGTCTCGTGCTCGCAGCGTGCAGCTGCTGTAGTGGTGTGGGGTGAGAGCAGCACTTGGCGCACACAAAGCAGACACAGAAATGCCATCGCCGCCTGTTGAAATCCATCGACGGCGCCGTGACATTTACTACGCGTTGTAAGTGTCGCGTTGTGTTACTCCAAGGGTGAGGTGTGTGTGCTTTCAAGCCGTTGTATCTCCTAGCGTAGGTTGATGTTTGTGTGGCGACGCCGCTTTAAATTACGCCTTAACGAAATGATAACATTTGTCGGATTTTTCTCAGCGTATGCAAAATTACCGCTTGGATGAGTGGGGCGATCCTCTAAAGCTGAAGTAGTAGAAAATCAAACCTCCTCACCAGAGGAAGAAAGGGAAACTGCACATCTCCAGACTGTGAGCGACCTCTTTGGGCGCCGTTGCGCCGCAGAAACGGGGCGACCCGAAAAAGGCTTCGTTAAATCTCAGCTTTTCAAAAATTGTTCTTGTTGAATGAATTCTCCCTCCCCTGCGAGGAAATCTCTGCCTGAAGGAGGATTGGGATTGAAATCACATCCAAAACAAGCCGTTCCTTGAGTTGTGTTTGCTCCAGATCGTGCCATCGTTTTCCACTTCTTACAACTGACGTAGAATCCTTCAAACACTTTCAATAGAGGCAAATAAAATATTGGGGACCCAGCTTTCTGTCTTTAATTTTATTTTATTTTAGTCGATTTGGATCTACCTCATTTTAGCAGTTGGGTGCTATCGACTCAAATTGTCGAGGAGATTGGCAACAGCGACCAAAGGGCGCTCGACGGCCGCGCTCTGCGACCCAAACCCTCCGGGTTCCTTGTTCCGACACAACAAAATTGTGTTTGAGTTCGATTCTTTGTGCCTTTGTGTTGTCTTTTTGTTGGTTTCTTTCCCAGTGCATAACAATCAATCAAAAGTAGTCGTCTTAATTAAAAACAGCAAATGAGTTTTAACCATGAAGTTTAAAACAAGAAAAAAAAAACCCTGCAAAAATGTAGTTTTAGCAAATTTTTAAGTATTTTTTCAGTCCTAAAGTGTACAGTGTAACAGCAGACCTAGGCAAAGAGAAATACCCAAAAAAGGTGGTTTTTGAAATCTTTAATCCCGACCCTGGAGATACACATCAGTCTGTATCTATATATTTATATATATATATGTCTGTGTTTATATAGACACACAGAGATGTATGTGCATATACACACACACGGAGTACACGATACTTTGTGTGTGTGTATCTTTATATATATATAAAACGAAGGGATACACGTGTAAGGGTAAGGGAATGAAACGTCATTGACTTTTCCACAGTTTTGTATGTACCAGTTTACAGCTACGCGTAAGTTTTTTCTACTCTGTGAACCTTTTTTACTTGGAAAGAATTCCTTTGGGGAAAGTTTTAAGTTGTGATACGCTCTCATTTTTTGAAGTTTAAAAAAAAAAAAAAAAAATTAAAAAAAATCGACTTTCTACCAGTACCTAATACAGAGGGGGGAAACTTTTCCGTAAAAGCGTATTTAGTTTAAATATTAAATAAAAGACTCTATGTAAGGAACTGTAAAAGCTGACATTCCATCGTGGCAGGACTGAGCCGTTTCCCAAGGCTTCCTGCCGCAGAGAGACGCGAACAAAAGGAAAACGCCTCTGTGAAATGTTGTTTTATTATAAAACTGCTCCATCAGGTCTATACTTAAGCTATATTTTCTAAAGCCTAATAATCCTCCTTTAAATGCTGCATAGAAACGATCAGCATGGTTGCACTTTCTCAGTAACAATGGATGCCCGGCAATTGGCTCGCGATAAGGACTTGTCGTTTTTTAACAAAACCAGTCGTACTTTTGGGCAGAAGGTAATATTTATATAGGTACCTCAAGAAATAAATAAAAAAAAGAGCCTGAATATGCTGCATTTTGTTCCTTTAACATTTTCCATGTAGCATTTGTTTGCTTTTATTTTCATTTGTAGTGGATGACTTGCTACCTGTTTTGCTTTGGGAGGACCCTGGTAGTGTTTGAGACCGTCGTTGGCTCTCGTAGGGTGTAGTATCCTTGCAGTAACTTCGGGACGGGCTTTGCCCTGCGTTGTGTACTTAAGGGGCGGGGGGAACCATGAGGAAATGCCGCTTTACGTCAGGAAAAGGATACTATATTTCTAAAACAGACAATACGTGTTCCTAATTTTGAATTTCTATTTGTTTTTTTGCTCGTACTGCTTTCTTGACTCTTTCTTAAATACGAGTGTGGAGAGGGGGCGGATTATTAACAGAGAAAAACCAAACTGACCTCTGGGTGAGGGTTTGGGGGTGATGGAGGCGCGGTGGGACGTGCGCTCGGCCGCGCCGAATCACCCCAATTTTGGCTTGGGTAAGAGTTGCGCCCCGTAGCGGAGCAGGGCCCGTGGCTGTATCCGGCTTCTCCTTCCTTTCCGAGTCAGTAAAAACCGAAAAATGTGCAGAGATGGGGAATTTCTTCCTTGAGAACTGTTGAAGGAAGCTTCAAAGGCTGTGAAGTTGAGCATTTATTGTCATGTTTTTAAGCTTAGGTGGGTCCTTTTCCAAGTTTGTTTTACAGCTTGCAAGGTAAAATAGTTTGCACTACTTTTGCAATAAACTCATGAAAAAAAACCCTAACAGTTTCTGTTTTGGTTTCTTACTGTATATACCCAACTAATACTAAAGATTTAGCCTAGTGTTTTTCACCTCAAAACATAAGACTTGTAACAAGCTCCGAATGCTGTAATTCCTGACAAAATAATGATGTGAATGATATTTTATAAAGTTATTTTGTATGGTGTCAATTTTGTTTTGCCTCATAGTATGTCAATAAAATAAAATTCCTCATCTTTACAAGTTTGTGGTCGATGGGTTTTTATTTCACGTGGCCGTTTTCTGCCGTTACCTGTGCGCTGTGAGACTGGGGTTTCCTTTTCTCTGTGTATGCACAGCGAGATGTATTCATGGCCTAAATAATTTTCCACAGTGGAAAGGGAATTGGCTGTGGGTTTGCTCTGTGTGAAGCTCTTGGGGAAGACAAATACCACTCACTTGGTTTTGATGGCAAGAAGCTTTGGCAGGTGCAAGGCCTTGGAGATGGCTGGGGGAAATTTTGGCAGCTCTGAAGCTCTCATCGAGGACTGAATGGATCCAGGAGGTCGCTCAAGTTTTTGTGGCCTCACTAATCAACAGAATATGTTCATCATCCCACAGGAAACTTCTAAGAGGGATGAAATATGATTTATATGGAGGAAGCTTAGGTTGTCTGTGAAGCTTAGGAAGCTTCATCTCCTTTGAGCAGCCTTGGCTGGTGGGGAAGGATCTCACAAGCTATTACTGTAGGGGGAAAAAAGTAGAGAAATGTGCATAATGATAAATTAGTTCTGGAAGGTGTCCCGTCTAAAATCCCTGAACGCCTCAAACAGGTCAACATACACCTGGTGGTACTACAAATTCCCTGCAGGACAGGAACATCCAGCAACAGCAGACTTGACCACAGCTTCCCAGTACCTGGAGGAAGGTTTGTCCTTGGTATCATGGACTATCCTGTTCCTCCTGTGGGTGTAGGAGGAGGCTGTGTCAGCCCAGGCCGGGGTGGTTGAAGTACTCATGGTTTTGATGCATAGGCCGTAAGTGATAAGCTCCTCACCTGAAAGGTTGGCAGGAGGAAACAAAAGTCCTTCAAAGTCAGCAGGGCCAGCTGTGGCAAAGCAGAAGGGAGCGCAGAGGCCCAAGCTGTGCTTGAGACCTTCAGCAGCAGTGGAGAGCTGGGTGCTGATGGGGAAAGAAAACCCTGAGCTGCAAAGGGACAAGTCTGAGACAATGACTTTTTCCTGCTTTCCCAGTTGTTTCTGCTGTAGGGTTCAGTGGATGCCAGGCGAATTACCCGGCTGGAGGGTAAGACACGGGCTGCATGCTTTGTTTTGTGCAAATGTTCCTTAGTCACTTTTGGACTAGGCTGAGGAAGTTCAGGTAAAACGATGTGGTTTGTACTTGGAGCTTTGTAGCTGGAGCTTTTGTAACAGCTTGTGATTGTGGCTTTTGTGGGCTGGAGGTGGACTGGGATGTGTCACTCGAAATGTTACACCAGTGTCCCACTGTACTGGTTGTTCTATTTGCATATCTGATCTCACCTGAACTGCACTTCCTTCTGTGTGTAGCCCAGCGTTAATGTGCTCTTTTGGCATTTCTGGTTGTGGAGAGTTGACCTCAGGGCCAGATGCACCTCCAGCTGCTCACTCCTCACCAGGACGGGGAAAAAATAGGATGAGAAAGCTCCTGGGCTGAGAGAAAGACAGGGAGAACACTTCTCAGTTACTGTCATGGGCAAAACAGGCTCGGCTTGGGGAAAATTATGTGGTTTCCTGTCAAATAAAATAGAGCTCTGTGATAAGAAACAAAAATACAGTATTAAGACACCACCTTACTGCCCCTTTTCCCAGTCCCAGCTTTACCCTTTCACTCCCGACTCCCTGCTCCAGTGCAGGCCCTTCCCCAGGCTGCAGTGCTTCAGGGACAACCTGCTCCCGCCTGGGATCAGGACTGGCTTAAAAACCCCTTTTCAGAGGGTTCTGCAAAGTGGGAAAGTGTGTTGGCTGCAAAGACAGAATTGGTGGTGGAAAAACACCATGGCTAAAACTAAGCAGGACTGTAATTGCTATAAATGTGTGTGCCCTAAAAAAAACAACCACCCACCTATCTTGTTGCCTTCTGCCTTTGGTCCTGTTTATGCTACAAAGTTACCATGCAGTGTAAGTTGCTTTTGCTTTATTTTTTTAAACCCCAAAAGCTGACAAGTACCAAATCCACGAAGTGTTGAGCGATGCCACAGAATTTCCATATCCTACTGCAGGCAACCTCCTCCCACCCCCACCCAAGAGCATTCAGCCCTCAGTTTCCCACAGCTCTCCAGGCACTTTTAATAATAATATTAAAAAAAAAGCCAGCCAACCCTTTCAACAATGGTATAGTTCCCCATACCCGCTTGGGAATTCCTCCAGGGATAAAGCATCACTTCTCACTCACTGCAGCGTTCCTGAGACAATAGGATGTGGATTTATGGTAACTTTAGGAACTTTTTTTTAATAGAGCAGCATACTTTGATCTTTTTAAATATCAAGAGCCTTCAACCTCAGAGAAGCCATTAGCGTCATCATGATGGGGAGGACAGTTTCCTGCTAGCTCCTGTCCATGCTGTCCAAATGTGGGTGGTGCTTGAGACATCGCCCTCCCTGACCATTCAGGGTGGGTTCCTGCCCACGTTTTTGGGGTGGGAGGATTTGTTCCTGTCACATAGGCAGTTTTTCTGGCTGCAAATGTCCCCTCCCCACCTCAGGAGGGGAATTGGGAAAAGGAGACCCGTGGGTTGAAATGCACATGCTTAATAAAATAAGAAATTAATGTTAATGGTGATACTAACATAAATAAACCAACCAGATCTGGCTACTATTGCTGATAGAGACTGCTCAAAGCATCACCTTGTCCTTTCTCCCCGCTTCCTTCCTGGGCTTGTACGCTGATCACATATGTGACCGGAGCTGGAAAGAACTACAGAGTCTGCATCGATTGGCACTTTTCATACAAAACATTTATTTCAAAAAGTTGCATATAAAGTTCTACACAGGACGGTTACCATTTCTACAGTTAAAAAAAACCAACCCCAAACCAAATGAAAAATCCAGCTCTGTCACTCACATGGTAAAAGGTTTGCTCACTCTCACCAATCCACATCTAATGTGCGTTTTGGCAGAGCACCACGGACAAACTGCGGCAGTAGAGTTCATTAAAGGTTCGGGATGTACATATTTACACTGCTGTCCAAGACGTGTACGTTTTCACCACCACAGCCACAGAACCCCATCAGCTCTTGGAGCAGATCTCATCCTCTGCCCTGTTTTGGGGCCCACGTGGCGGTTTAGGCTACGTCATGGAAGTCCCTGTTTTTCCAGATGTTTTTTTTTTAACAGGCTTGGTCCACTGCTAATTCCCTGGCACCACTCCTGAAAACCGAGGGAGGGTCTGATCGGTTACTGGATCCCCGAGGAGGAGAAGCCTGAGGACAGCAGACACCGTGTAAAACATCACCTCACCTCATCTTCTGCTTGAAAAGAAACCCAAACTGGGGAAGGACTCCCTTGCAGCCAGAGGATGAAACACAGCTTCTGGCCTGAATGCTGCTGGGATGAAATTTTAAATTTGGATAATGATTGTCTGAAGAAGTAATTTTGTGTCATCTGAGCAAGTTCTGCTGTCAGATTTGCATTAGGTCTTCTTACCCTGCTGTGCTGAAGAGTGGAATTCTTCCCTCAGAAACAAGTATAAAGTTCAATGTCTAAACTTCTTAAACAAAGCAAAGCAGATGGCTCAGTATATAAATATATCCAGCATCTGGATTCTCAGTCATAAAAATAACATCCTTTATACAAAAAAATGGATCAACCATGAAGCAGCTCTCCATTGGTCTTAAGATCCAACACGTTCACCAACAGTTTCATCTTCATCCTCTTCGTCCTCATCCTGTTCATCACCTTGCCCCACTTCTCCTTCTCGCTTCTCTTTTTCAAGCATTTTTAGGTATTTGCTAGCTAGGATCTTCTTTGGCAAGATATCTGGAAGGCAGAATTGTTTCTTTTACAGTCGGTTTGAATACTTATATTGCCTCATTAATACTGTTGCATCTATACTGCTAATGAAGTGATGTTGAAAAGAGGCATTGTTAAAAAGTAATTATTTAAGTGAATAACCAGATAAGTTAGTGTGACTTACACAGCTGTAAGAATAAGAGGGAATTACCAACTTACGGCACAAGTAACCAAAGATAAGGAATATATTTTAACATACATCTTATGCCAGTATCTTTTCTGAGCTAATTGTTACCACAGAAGTCCAAATATCAGTAAAAACTGTGTGCTCACACACACACACGTGTACATGTGCACATAAAAGGAGAGAGGAACCGTACAATGAATCAGTTTGAGAAACCACACTTACAATTTTAGGACCACATAACTTCTCGCATAACAATGCGCATTGATCTTGTTTTATAGGGTGAAAGCTTTCAGATGGAGCTGCAGGAATTTAAGAACTGCTTAGTTCAATATGCTGAGCACTAATTAGCTTTGCATCATTTTGAAGCACCAAAAAAAATCCCCATTCACAAAGAAATGCTTTCAGTGGTGTAGCTTATGAGTTCCAGTTGAATGTTATACAGGAGATTAATGATCAGCTGGAGAATTGTGCTCTCACAAAACAATTCAACAAGAGCAAGATTTCATTTTCCAAAGTACATAGTGGATTTACCATCATGCTATAGATACCTGCAAGGAACTGAAAGGTCTCACACTCTTCCGCAGTATGAGACAGGTCACTGTAAGTCAGAGCGTTCTTCTCCTTGCCTCGGCCATGTTTGTAGGAGTACGTAGCCAAATACTGAACAAAAAGCTCCTAAAAAAATTAAACAAAATCAAACAGTCAAACTAGGAATATATATACAGAGTCGAGAGCATTTTTCTTTAATACCTGTTTAAAGGCACAAAGACCATATTTAAATGTACATATACTGGTTATCCCGTAGTGAGACCCATTAATTTCAGAAAAGACCCACTAAATTAAAAAATATCAGGTCGGGATATGATTACATCTTCTCAAAACAGACTGCTTGGGTTGTGGTACAGAACTTAATTTACGCTGCTCTGCAACACTTTCCACAGCCCAGCAAACGACACTTGGGATCAGAAAGCAGCAGGGTAACATATCCCACACAATTTATATCAACTGGCAGCGGTGGAAAGATGAACCTCCTGCACCGCTCTGGGAGCTCAGCTGGCCGGGACGGTGCCTCAAACCTCTTTTACACAGCGGGAGCCTGAAGCCCGATGCTTCATGGCCGCCGAGCGCCAAACGCAGGTAGGAAGGGAAATGCAGTGAGAGGAACGAGGCGGGAGCTCAGCCTGGAGGCAGCGGTACCTCAGGGAGGCACAGGCCCGGCGCGGCGGGGAGGTCGGTCGAGAGGGAAGGGAAGAAGGAGCCGGTACCGTGGCTTTGGCGGTGAGGAAGAGCGCGTCCTGGTTGATGCTGGAGACCTCCGGGGAGCTCTTCATAATCACGCGGATACGCGACAGGGGCAGCGACACCAGC